>NW_007219342.1:0-764 GCF_000164805.1 Carlito syrichta | reverse complement strand
AACCCAATTCTTCCAGACTGAATCTTTCCTTACATGCTTCATCTATAGCATGTCTTCATAATCAAACCAACTAAACAATAAAAGCAGCAGTATGCCTGTGGAAAATTAAATGCCATATCTTTAAAAGCATCCTCAAAATGAAAGTGTAGGAAGAATATCCAACATTTTGTGCTTCGTGAATGACAAAACGTTGCAAAATACAGAAACTCAACAAAGTCTTATTTGAAAGATTTTTTTTATAATCATGGATTTTAAGTATAAAAGTATTAGGCAGAAGATGCTGATTTATTAGAAATACATGACATTTATTTCTAACTTCCTAGTTACCCTCATAATTGATTTTTATAGACATTATAGTAGATGTATTTTTTGACTAATTTTTATTTCAGGATTTCCCTAAGTATTTATTTACTTAAGAATTTGTGTATTTAAGTCTATTTAGATTTATACTCCATATTATATCATATTTTGAAGCAGTTTATTAAAAATTTGCATCATAGCAGAATACAATATTAAATACAAATAAACAATCAAGATAAAAATTACATGTATTTTTTAAAATTGAGAAAATATACATAAAAGACAGAGGACACAGATATACTACTTAGGTAATTGCTATAGGTAAAATAATAGTATTTTTGGTAAACTTTCTGCATATCAAAGTACTACAGAGAAACAATCAGCTACAATTTTTCTAACTTGTAACCACAGTTAACAACACATTCTTTTTTTATTATTGGCTAGGAAGACATATTTTAATTTTT
>NW_007219341.1:0-3563 GCF_000164805.1 Carlito syrichta | reverse complement strand
AATGTATGTGTGTTTATGAAGTCTGGATCTCACTCTGTCGCTCAGGGCATGCAGTGGCGTGATCTCAGCTCACCACAGCCTCAACCTTTCAGGGCTCAGGCCACCCTTCTGCCTCAGTCTTCTGAGTAGCTGGAACTACAGTTGCCAGGCAATACTGATTTTAATGGAAACAAATGGACAAATATGGACAAATATAGTTTGATGGATTGATCCTCCTTCTCCACAAAAAAGTGAAAAAAGGAACAAATGAAAATATTTTCTCAGAACTAGTTGTGGGTTCTCTCAATATCCACTGTACATATCCAGAAATCTTTCAATCCAGCCTATGTATTGTTTTAAAAAAAGGTCTAGAGAGTTCTAGTATTATGTTATCTGATAACCACTGGTGTTCTAAAATTTTAATTTATTACATTTTATATATAGATTATTTAATATTGCTTTTTAGTCAATATACTTTATGATTATATATATATATATATATTTGCTTTCAGACGAGATTTTTTTATTGAAGAACAATGACCATAATGACATTAATGTTCCCCTTGGCATGACTAAAGTTGAAATTGGAGTCTTTCTGACCATTGGCCCTGACCTCTCTTTTCTTGCAGCATTTACTTTAGAAAACTCTCTTATAAGTTATTTATTTGCCTTTTTAAGATGTAAATTTTGCAACCCAGAAATGTCTATCTCAAGAACTTGGGAGCCATTCCTTTGAAGCATAGTCATTGTGAAAGATAGAGACCTTATCTCCTAACCTCTGTTGGAGAATTGAAGCCTAACTTTGATAAAGGACAATTAGCAAATACATATGACCTTATCATAGTGACCAACAGCTCCCAGTACTTTTCCACTAGTGCTTAGAAACTCTCCTACTTTTGCTTCGGTGGAGTTAAGTATAAACTTTATTCTCTATTGCAATGATCTTGAATAAAACCCTCCTTGCCTGTTTCACTTGTCCAGTGTAATTTTTCTTTGACAATATAAACTCAACATATATGCATATGATTAACTTTTAAAATGCATACATTTTCACATATCCTAAGAGAAAAGGACTAAGTTAAAAACTAGGAAAAAGTATTCAAAAAAAAAAACTAGGAAAAAGTAGTTTAAAAGCATATTTTCTCTCTGCAAAAATATATGAACAAATTGAAGTAAATATGAAAATATAACGATGTAATTTCCACAGTATACTAACTTATAAAGATCAGGAAGGCAGTGAATCAAATTCATTCTACTTGCGCTGAGAATCCAAAGTAATCACCAGAAGGTTTTGCTATTCAAGACACTTAAACAACCGATGTAATTTTTACAGTTGGCCAAAGAAGAAAGGAATTTAAATCATTTCTAGCAAAGAAGAGGTACATTGGAAGCGATGATATAAACCAACAGAAAAAGTGTGTGGGAGAAAGCAAACAGAAGCAAGAATTTGAATGTAATATATGAAAGTCATTTTTAGGTGAGATAATCTCTTCTTAAAGTCATAGGGTGCTTAAGTTGTGATTCCAGTTGCATAATTTTATTTGGGCCAAATTTGAACACTCATAGTTAACTGCATAATCACTAAAAATAATAAAATTAAATATTTTTTTTAAGAATTACAAAATCAATAAAGTACCCACCAAGAATCTCGTATTATGATTAGATGACTAATCTATTCAGTTATTGAATTAAATAATGTTTCTCAAGACTTTCTTTTAGGAAACAAAATCAGTTGGTAATGACTTCAAACTTTTTTTTAAACATGTTTTATCCCTTTTGGTCAAGCTGGAGTACAGTGATGCTATCACAGTTCACTGTAATCTCAAATTCTTGGCTCACATGATCACCCTGCCTTAACCTTCTGAGTAGGTAGAACTACAGGCCTGCACCACCATGCCCAGCTAATTATTTTTTGAGAGATTGAAAACTTACTATGTTGCTTGGGCTAGTCTTGAATTTCTGACCTGAAGTGATCCTTCTGCCTCGACCTACCAAAGTGCTGGGATTTCAAACATTAGCCACTGCATTCAGCCCAAATGTATATCTTTTAATAAAGTTGAGGAAGTAATTTTTTTGTTCAAATTATTTAAGTCCAAAATAAGATGATGACGCTTTAAGTTTACAATGCCAGACTGTGTTTATTTCCTCGCACCCTGAGGTATAACTGCAATTGCAATAAAAATATATATATTGGTTAAAAGCCATAATCATGGGGAGGATAAAAAAAGTCAAGAGAGACTTCAACAATCTCTGGAGAAAGGAAAAGATTAGCTGACTAAGAATTGGCAGAAGCCAGGACCTATAGAATATGCAGAGATATACCGGAGAAAATTCTTTTTGTTTGTTTGTTTTTGAGTTGGAGTCTCACTCTTTCACCCAGGCTGGAGTGCAGTGGCATGCTCACGGCCACTGCAGGCTCGACCTGCTGGACTCAAGCGATTCTTCTGCCTCAACCTTCCAAGTAGCTGGAACTACAGGCGTGTGTCACCATGCCAGGCTAATTTTTTGATTTATTGTAGATTTGAGGTCTCGACAAGTTGCCCAGGCTGGTCTCAAACCTATGTGCTGAGGCAATCCTCTCACCTTGGCCTGCTAAGTTGCTAGGTGCTTAGCCTAGAGAAAGTTCTTGAAATGTGCAACAGAAAGTGAGAGACAGGCTCCCAAATCAGAGGTTAGTTACAAAGAAAGGCTGAAATGGTGCTCTGAGGAGAACGATTAGTTGAAAATAAATGTATTTAACACATCAAAATAATGAAAACAATGTTGTGTGGTTAGGCAAGGGAAAGGGCATTCACATAATACTTTAAAAGAAATAATTGGGAATAATAATATGGCTACTGTGGGTAAAAGTATTGCTTTTAACATTTAGGAAGACTCCCAGCAACACGACTGGGCCTTCTTCTGCCAATACAAAGTGAAGTCTACAGGGAACCAACCTTGCCCACTAAGAGCCTTTGTGTAGCTTCATTCTACAATAGGAAGAGATAACAAAAAGCGAAGAGACTTGAGAAAGTCAGCCATATGATAAAAGCCCACAAAAATGAACAAAAAGAGATGGTGCAAATTTAGGAAATAAGAAAAAGTTAAAATTATCTAATATATTATAGGAATATTTAAAGCAAGAACATCTATAGTGTCAAAGGTTTATTTTTATTTTTATTTTTGAGTTGGAATCTCACTCTGTCGCCCAGACTGGAGTACAGTGGCTGCTCCTGGTCACTGCAGCCTTGACCTGCTAGGCTCTGGTGATCCTTCCACCTCAGCCTTCCAAGTGGCTGGAACTACAGGAGTGAGCTGCCACGCCTGGCTAATTTTTGATTTATTGTAGAGATGAGGTCTTGCCAAGTTGCCCAGGCGAGTCTCGAACCCGCGGGCTCAGGTAATCCACTTACCTCAGCCTCCCAAAGCACTGGGATTACAGGCTGAGCCTGTATGCCAAAGGTTTAAATATGAGAAACTTAGCTAAGATTAGGGATGCTTGTCTCCTTATTTTACACAATGGCAACTAGAAAACATTTGGTATGAAAGAAAAAGGACAGCTTAGGTGAGTGACTGTCACTGCCCTGTTTCTTTTTATCTACTTT
>NW_007219340.1:0-3266 GCF_000164805.1 Carlito syrichta | reverse complement strand
CCCTTGGCATGACTAAAGTTGAAATTGGAGTCTTTCTGACCATTGGCCCTGACCTCTCTTTTCTTGCAGCATTTACTTTAGAAAACTCTCTTATAAGTTATTTATTTGCCTTTTTAAGATGTAAATTTTGCAACCCAGAAATGTCTATCTCAAGAACTTGGGAGCCATTCCTTTGAAGCATAGTCATTGTGAAAGATAGAGACCTTATCTCCTAACCTCTGTTGGAGAATTGAAGCCTAACTTTGATAAAGGACAATTAGCAAATACATATGACCTTATCATAGTGACCAACAGCTCCCAGTACTTTTCCACTAGTGCTTAGAAACTCTCCTACTTTTGCTTCGGTGGAGTTAAGTATAAACTTTATTCTCTATTGCAATGATCTTGAATAAAACCCTCCTTGCCTGTTTCACTTGTCCAGTGTAATTTTTCTTTGACAATATAAACTCAACATATATGCATATGATTAACTTTTAAAATGCATACATTTTCACATATCCTAAGAGAAAAGGACTAAGTTAAAAACTAGGAAAAAGTATTCAAAAAAAAAAACTAGGAAAAAGTAGTTTAAAAGCATATTTTCTCTCTGCAAAAATATATGAACAAATTGAAGTAAATATGAAAATATAACGATGTAATTTCCACAGTATACTAACTTATAAAGATCAGGAAGGCAGTGAATCAAATTCATTCTACTTGCGCTGAGAATCCAAAGTAATCACCAGAAGGTTTTGCTATTCAAGACACTTAAACAACCGATGTAATTTTTACAGTTGGCCAAAGAAGAAAGGAATTTAAATCATTTCTAGCAAAGAAGAGGTACATTGGAAGCGATGATATAAACCAACAGAAAAAGTGTGTGGGAGAAAGCAAACAGAAGCAAGAATTTGAATGTAATATATGAAAGTCATTTTTAGGTGAGATAATCTCTTCTTAAAGTCATAGGGTGCTTAAGTTGTGATTCCAGTTGCATAATTTTATTTGGGCCAAATTTGAACACTCATAGTTAACTGCATAATCACTAAAAATAATAAAATTAAATATTTTTTTTAAGAATTACAAAATCAATAAAGTACCCACCAAGAATCTCGTATTATGATTAGATGACTAATCTATTCAGTTATTGAATTAAATAATGTTTCTCAAGACTTTCTTTTAGGAAACAAAATCAGTTGGTAATGACTTCAAACTTTTTTTTAAACATGTTTTATCCCTTTTGGTCAAGCTGGAGTACAGTGATGCTATCACAGTTCACTGTAATCTCAAATTCTTGGCTCACATGATCACCCTGCCTTAACCTTCTGAGTAGGTAGAACTACAGGCCTGCACCACCATGCCCAGCTAATTATTTTTTGAGAGATTGAAAACTTACTATGTTGCTTGGGCTAGTCTTGAATTTCTGACCTGAAGTGATCCTTCTGCCTCGACCTACCAAAGTGCTGGGATTTCAAACATTAGCCACTGCATTCAGCCCAAATGTATATCTTTTAATAAAGTTGAGGAAGTAATTTTTTTGTTCAAATTATTTAAGTCCAAAATAAGATGATGACGCTTTAAGTTTACAATGCCAGACTGTGTTTATTTCCTCGCACCCTGAGGTATAACTGCAATTGCAATAAAAATATATATATTGGTTAAAAGCCATAATCATGGGGAGGATAAAAAAAGTCAAGAGAGACTTCAACAATCTCTGGAGAAAGGAAAAGATTAGCTGACTAAGAATTGGCAGAAGCCAGGACCTATAGAATATGCAGAGATATACCGGAGAAAATTCTTTTTGTTTGTTTGTTTTTGAGTTGGAGTCTCACTCTTTCACCCAGGCTGGAGTGCAGTGGCATGCTCACGGCCACTGCAGGCTCGACCTGCTGGACTCAAGCGATTCTTCTGCCTCAACCTTCCAAGTAGCTGGAACTACAGGCGTGTGTCACCATGCCAGGCTAATTTTTTGATTTATTGTAGATTTGAGGTCTCGACAAGTTGCCCAGGCTGGTCTCAAACCTATGTGCTGAGGCAATCCTCTCACCTTGGCCTGCTAAGTTGCTAGGTGCTTAGCCTAGAGAAAGTTCTTGAAATGTGCAACAGAAAGTGAGAGACAGGCTCCCAAATCAGAGGTTAGTTACAAAGAAAGGCTGAAATGGTGCTCTGAGGAGAACGATTAGTTGAAAATAAATGTATTTAACACATCAAAATAATGAAAACAATGTTGTGTGGTTAGGCAAGGGAAAGGGCATTCACATAATACTTTAAAAGAAATAATTGGGAATAATAATATGGCTACTGTGGGTAAAAGTATTGCTTTTAACATTTAGGAAGACTCCCAGCAACACGACTGGGCCTTCTTCTGCCAATACAAAGTGAAGTCTACAGGGAACCAACCTTGCCCACTAAGAGCCTTTGTGTAGCTTCATTCTACAATAGGAAGAGATAACAAAAAGCGAAGAGACTTGAGAAAGTCAGCCATATGATAAAAGCCCACAAAAATGAACAAAAAGAGATGGTGCAAATTTAGGAAATAAGAAAAAGTTAAAATTATCTAATATATTATAGGAATATTTAAAGCAAGAACATCTATAGTGTCAAAGGTTTATTTTTATTTTTATTTTTGAGTTGGAATCTCACTCTGTCGCCCAGACTGGAGTATAGTGGCTGCTCCTGGTCACTGCAGCCTTGACCTGCTAGGCTCTGGTGATCCTTCCACCTCAGCCTTCCAAGTGGCTGGAACTACAGGAGTGAGCTGCCACGCCTGGCTAATTTTTGATTTATTGTAGAGATGAGGTCTTGCCAAGTTGCCCAGGCGAGTCTCGAACCCGCGGGCTCAGGTAATCCACTTACCTCAGCCTCCCAAAGCACTGGGATTACAGGCTGAGCCTGTATGCCAAAGGTTTAAATATGAGAAACTTAGCTAAGATTAGGGATGCTTGTCTCCTTATTTTACACAATGGCAACTAGAAAACATTTGGTATGAAAGAAAAAGGACAGCTTAGGTGAGTGACTGTCACTGCCCTGTTTCTTTTTATCTACTTTTGACCACCTCTTTTCACACATCCTAAAGTCCTAAAGTCTTGAGTACTGGAAAACTTGCTGCAGATATTCAAATTAAAATGAGCAGCCCATTATTTTACTCCTGAGAGGGAAACTGGCAGATGAGTAACCTTATCCCATAACACAACATTAAGATCAGAAGCAGCGCTGGCTATGTTGTATAGGAATTCCTACAAATGACAATCAAAGGGAAAGAATAAAAGTTATAAGTGTATCCATAACCC
>NW_007219339.1:0-819 GCF_000164805.1 Carlito syrichta | reverse complement strand
CATTAGAGTGCCTGTGGAAGATGTTTGGCACTTATACTTAATAATAACATTACAAAAAATCCTAAGAGTCAGAAAAATTGCTTTCTTTAGTCTGACAACAGCAAGGTGAATTGTATGCTTACTAGGGCAGAATACTATTTTGTGCATAACTAATAATCTTCAACCTGGTGCACAGAAGTTGAGGCTACTTGATATTCTATTGCAGCAAGACACGCAAAAGATGGGAACACTATATTTTGCTCTTTGTCACATCTCAAATCGTTCTTCTGCATTTAAAATGAAGATAACATCAAATTGATGAAAGCTTATTTACTTTCAATTCCTAGACAGTTTGGTTGAAAAATAAAGGTTCTGAACAATATTATTTTGTCAATATGTTTTTAAATACTTTTTAGTTTCAAAGTGACTTCTGTAGAAGCTGTCATATATGGAGACATTCAGTTATCAAATAGCATTAAAAAGTGTTATAATTGGGCTAAGCTACATAAACATCATAAGTTTCTTACACAAAGGCCACCCAATTAAGCAAACATTTTCTCCTTACCCATACATAGGCACAAAATCTAGTATTCAGATATTCCACTTCCCCTTCATCAGGCAAGTGGTGAATATCTAACAATTGATTATAATTCATTATAATTTAATTTGAAATAAATATAATTATATATAATTAAAACAAATTAATTCTGATTAAAGGCAAAGATAGGTCTCTAAAAAGACAAGCAAATCTGTGATTTCTTTTTTCACCTAAGGGAGTTGAAGCTACTCCTTCATCCTCTCTTTTGGCTTGGTGGGATTTCACATTATAAATGAGGTTTC
>NW_007219338.1:0-2671 GCF_000164805.1 Carlito syrichta | reverse complement strand
GGATGCTTGTCTCCTTATTTTACACAATGGCAACTAGAAAACATTTGGAAAGAAAGAAAAAGGACAGCTTAGGTGAGTGACTGTCACTGCCCTGTTTCTTTTTATCTACTTTTGACCACCTCTTTTCACACATCCTAAAGTCCTAAAGTCTTGAGTACTGGAAAACTTGCTGCAGATATTCAAATTAAAATGAGCAGCCCATTATTTTACTCCTGAGAGGGAAACTGGCAGATGAGTAACCTTATCCCATAACACAACATTAAGATCAGAAGCAGCGCTGGCTATGTTGTATAGGAATTCCTACAAAATGACAATCAAAGGGAAAGAATAAAAGTTATAAGTGTATCCATAACCCATGATTTGTACACCTAAACATAGTAAAAATGATAAGTTATGTTTGTTCATTCTACCTCAATAAAATTTTAAAAGAACATCAAATAGTAAAAGAGAAAACTACAGCAAAGATTCTGACTTTATTGAATCTTGTTTCATGAACATATATCAGAAATATGATGAACTCTGTACATTTTAATGCAAAATTATATAAACCCCTTTTTGAATGGTGCTATGAATCCTTTTTATTCAAAAAATGAAATAAGAGTCAATAAAACACACATAGAAAAGAAGCATTTGTTGACAGTAGTTATTATTATTTTTAAATGTTTCTAATTGCAACAAGGATACATTTCCATGCTTTCCTCTCAGCACTTCTGCCAATTTTAACAGTATGAAAGTTAAGAAAACTGTGCCTATAATCATAAAAAAAACATTTCAAAGGTAATCAAGACTAGCGTTTGTCTCCAGTAACTCATTACACTTTTTGGCAATGCATTTTCTCATTAAGTGTTATTGACCTTAAATTATGAAGCATCTCTCAGTTATGGAGCAAAGTAGCTTTGATATTTTATATATTATGTCACACATGATGCAATCCATAAAATTCTTTTAAGCTCTAATCAAAGAAAGATTTTGTTTTATTTTGTTTTTCAAGCAATGTATTGTAGTCCTTTATCTTGTATCAAATAGATCCTTTGAGATTTTACTCAGAAAACTGAGCTTGGAGGTAATGATCAACTTATACATCAACTTGTTAAACTCCATGGTATTAACTTATGTTATGCCATTGCCAGTGGAAAGCTCTATGTATTGTGATAATAAATGTTAACGAAGGTATCTTTAAACTGATAAAGGTATTTTAAAAATTATAATAGTATCTTTTTATTATTGGTTTTCCCTTTGTAAGATTTCAGTTACTCACAGCCAACATCAGTCCAAAAATATTAAATGGAAAATTCCAGAAATAAACAATACATATGTTTTAAATTGTTTGTCATAATGAGTAGCATGATGAAATGTTGTGCCAACCTGCTCTGTCTGCACTGGGACAAGAATCATTCCCTTGTTGACCATATCCATACTGTACACTACCCGATTCCTTAGTCACTTAGCAGTCCTCTTACTTATCTGATCGAAAAAGCTTACTATACAGAGAGCTAAGTACTATCCATAGTTTCAGGGATCCCCAGGGGTTTTGTAACATATCCCCTGTAGATAAGGGGAATGTGCTGAGAAGTGTTGTATTTCAGTTTTCTTTCTTTTTATAGACTGAATTGAAACATTTTTCTCTCTACCATCATATAGTTGACAAAGTGCTGAAAATAAAAATAATATTGCAAATTTAAAGTTATTAGAGAGGCATATAAGAAAAATAAAATCACTTCCACCAAGAATTAGTTAAAATAAAGAGAATTTTAAAAAGAATAAGGTGTGTTGCAAAGATTAAGTTTTGGGCTATCTTCTTTATAAAGACATTAAATTTATGTTACATTAGAGTGCCTGTGGAAGATGTTTGGCACTATACTTTATATAACATTACAGAATTCCTAAGAGTCAGAAAATTGCTTTCTTTAGTCTGACAACAGCAAGGTGAATTGTATGCTTACTAGGGCAGAATACTATTTTGTGCATAACTAATAATCTTCAACCTGGTGCACAGAAGTTGAGGCTACTTGATATTCTATTGCAGCAAGACACGCAAAAGATGGGAATACTATATTTTGCTCTTTGTCACATCTCAAATCGTTCTTCTGCATTTAAAATGAAGATAACATCAAATTGATGAAAGCTTATTTACTTTCAATTCCTAGACAGTTTGGTTGAAAAATAAAGGTTCTGAACAATATTATTTTGTCAATATGTTTTTAAATACTTTTTAGTTTCAAAGTGACTTCTGTAGAAGCTGTCATATATGGAGACATTCAGTTATCAAATAGCATTAAAAAGTGTTATAATTGGGCTAAGCTACATAAACATCATAAGTTTCTTACACAAAGGCCACCCAATTAAGCAAACATTTTCTCCTTACCCATACATAGGCACAAAATCTAGTATTCAGATATTCCACTTCCCCTTCATCAGGCAAGTGGTGAATATCTAACAATTGATTATAATTCATTATAATTTAATTTGAAATAAATATAATTATATATAATTAAAACAAATTAATTCTGATTAAAGGCAAAGATAGGTCTCTAAAAAGACAAGCAAATCTGTGATTTCTTTTTTCACCTAAGGGAGTTGAAGCTACTCCTTCATCCTCTCTTTTGGCTTGGTGGGATTTCACATTATAAATGAGGTTTCCTAGAACATGAAAGCTATCTAATACATTCAG
>NW_007219337.1:0-751 GCF_000164805.1 Carlito syrichta | reverse complement strand
GCTACTTGATATTCTATTGCAGCAAGACATGCAAAAGATGGGAACACTATATTTTGCTCTTTGTCACATCTCAAATCGTTCTTCTGCATTTAAAATGAAGATAACATCAAATTGATGAAAGCTTATTTACTTTCAATTCCTAGACAGTTTGGTTGAAAAATAAAGGTTCTGAACAATATTATTTTGTCAATATGTTTTTAAATACTTTTTAGTTTCAAAGTGACTTCTGTAGAAGCTGTCATATATGGAGACATTCAGTTATCAAATAGCATTAAAAAGTGTTATAATTGGGCTAAGCTACATAAACATCATAAGTTTCTTACACAAAGGCCACCCAATTAAGCAAACATTTTCTCCTTACCCATACATAGGCACAAAATCTAGTATTCAGATATTCCACTTCCCCTTCATCAGGCAAGTGGTGAATATCTAACAATTGATTATAATTCATTATAATTTAATTTGAAATAAATATAATTATATATAATTAAAACAAATTAATTCTGATTAAAGGCAAAGATAGGTCTCTAAAAAGACAAGCAAATCTGTGATTTCTTTTTTCACCTAAGGGAGTTGAAGCTACTCCTTCATCCTCTCTTTTGGCTTGGTGGGATTTCACATTATAAATGAGGTTTCCTAGAACATGAAAGCTATCTAATACATTCAGGTAAAAATTCACTTTCAACTTTGTGTTAAGTGACTTGTATAGAAAAATGAGGGTAACAATTTTTGCCAGAGGAAAGTGAAGTCA
>NW_007219336.1:0-758 GCF_000164805.1 Carlito syrichta | reverse complement strand
TACTCCTTCATCCTCTCTTTTGGCTTGGTGGGATTTCACATTATAAATGAGGTTTCCTAGAACATGAAAGCTATCTAATACATTCAGGTAAAAATTCACTTTCAACTTTGTGTTAAGTGACTTGTATAGAAAAATGAGGGTAACAATTTTTGCCAGAGGAAAGTGAAGTCAAGAGGGAGCTAAATAGAATCTGGAATGCAGAATATCTAAATTGCATAGAAAGTGGAAAATTTCAAGTTAGCAGTCTACCAAGTATTTAATAAGGATCACATCTGTGTGAGCTCTTGTAAGAACTGGGCCTTATTCAACCTTTAATCCTAGCATACACTCTCATGAATGACAAATATTAAGGATTTATTAAACAGAAACATCTTTGAATGAATGGAAACATGAAGGGATTAATGTTATGGAAGGGAATTGAAAAAATACAGTGTTCAAAAATTGAAATCATAAGACAGTATATAGAGTATGTAAAGACAATGTGTAAAGATGTTTTTATCAATGTAACTTAAATGTACATAAGTGGTTACAGTGCAAAATCAAAAGTTCTGGAATAAAAACATATAAGATCCATCTATAAGTGACTATCTCAACTACCTATCTAAAAAGACAGCATTAACCTCTGTCTCTTCTAATATACCATAAAATATATAGATTTTTTTAAAAAAATAAAAGAAAAACTCATATGCTCAAATAAAGCAAGAGGTAGTCAACTTTCTTGAAATTAAAACTGAGAGAAATTGATTATTTTCTTATGG
>NW_007219335.1:0-3854 GCF_000164805.1 Carlito syrichta | reverse complement strand
AGCTACTCCTTCATCCTCTCTTTTGGCTTGGTGGGAATTCACATTATAAATGAGGTTTCCTAGAACATGAAAGCTATCTAATACATTCAGGTAAAAATTCACTTTCAACTTTGTGTTAAGTGACTTGTATAGAAAAATGAGGGTAACAATTTTTGCCAGAGGAAAGTGAAGTCAAGAGGGAGCTAAATAGAATCTGGAATGCAGAATATCTAAATTGCATAGAAAGTGGAAAATTTCAAGTTAGCAGTCTACCAAGTATTTAATAAGGATCACATCTGTGTGAGCTCTTGTAAGAACTGGGCCTTATTCAACCTTTAATCCTAGCATACACTCTCATGAATGACAAATATTAAGGATTTATTAAACAGAAACATCTTTGAATGAATGGAAACATGAAGGGATTAATGTTATGGAAGGGAATTGAAAAAATACAGTGTTCAAAAATTGAAATCATAAGACAGTATATAGAGTATGTAAAGACAATGTGTAAAGATGTTTTTATCAATGTAACTTAAATGTACATAAGTGGTTACAGTGCAAAATCAAAAGTTCTGGAATAAAAACATATAAGATCCATCTATAAGTGACTATCTCAACTACCTATCTAAAAAGACAGCATTAACATCTGTCTCTTCTAATATACCATAAAATATATAGATTTTTTTAAAAAAATAAAAGAAAAACTCATATGCTCAAATAAAGCAAGAGGTAGTCAACTTTCTTGAAATTAAAACTGAGAGAAATTGATTATTTTCTTATGGAAATAATGGACAGAGGAAAGAAGTCATAGACTATAGTGATCAAAGAGGAAACATGTTTGTTTTCTCAATAGAGAAAATGAGCTAGTTACAAAGCCCTTATTTCTTAATGTGAATGAGTAATCAAGGAACACCAGAAAAAATGCGACAAAATGTAAACAAAAAAAAAAACTTGATCCAGAAGAAAGTGAAGCAATACAGAACACAGAAGATAATTATTTTATTTAATCCATGATGTTAAAAATATTTGAGAAGAAATCTCATATATAGTGTCTTAGAGGTGTATATGTGTGTGTCTATGTGTATATGCATATATAATAGAAGTAAAAATTAAACTCAAATAAACCTCCTAGCAGGCAGAGTCAAAGGACAGAGGAATATTGCCGCCAGGATTGTGAAATTGGCCTGCAACAAAAGAAAATATATCCTGTGATATGCCTTAACCCAAAACTAACAATTCACATAAGTATGTTAAATATAACCATGTGCCCCCATTTTCACCGTCTGGAGCTCACATTTGGCCATAGTTGAATTAGTTGCTTCAGGTTGTTGTAATAAGTTTAAATGTTAATAACAACATTTCAAAAGAAAAGTATTTTTGGCAAAAATTTAGAGCAGAAAAACAAATGAGAGAAAGTTCCTGGACTTAATGCCTTCATCTTAAGATGTAAAAGTTTAAGAGATCATAAAAAGTTCACAAAACATCAACAAAAAGGATGTTCACATGTATGATTTTAGACTTACAAAAATTTTCAATGGAAGAATAGAACTGGTCTATATGTTAGATCATACATAGAGAAGAGTAAGTAAAATAAAAAATAATGTAAATCTTATTTTTTATATCAAGGGTAAGTGGATACTGTTGAATGTTCACAGTGAACTATAGGCATATACATGAGTTCAAAAGTTATGAAAGTAATCATTGGTAGATTTTTTTAAAAAATTATTAAAATTTAGTTGGGAATAAAATCTCTCCATATTTATATATTATATGTAAACTAATTTATTTTCTGTACTGTTGAACTGTAAGTCTTGCCAATGCACACACACACACAAAATAAAACAGAAAAAACAACTTCAGGAATTACCTATCTTACAAAATAATATGCAATCATTTGTTGCCCAGATCCTGCAATTTTTCTTTGCTTTGGAAAGGAAAAGGAAGAAAAATAAGTCATATTTAAACAAACTTACTGTGTGCAAGCTCTCTTAAAGTCATCTGTATATGCAATATTCCTCAAGTATGATGACACCTTGATATAGTACATCAGAGATAACAACAGCCATGTCAAGGTCAAGCAGATCATAGTAGAGAAGGAAGTATTCCAGAGAGTTTGGTGTGACCTTTAGTCTCCTACTTTTCTTTACCTCTAATTCAATATCTTTGGTGATTCTGAGATTAACCTTTTTAAGCCTCTTTGCTATTTTCTGTATATTCTTTTTATTCCCCACAAACAAAAGTCTTTACTTTTACACTGTAACCCTTCCACCCCCAAAAAAGTAAAAAAAGTAAGGCAACACCCTTGGGTTCCCTCCACTGTGGAGGGTTTTCTGTCCTCTCAATGAATCTCACTTTCTAAAATTTAAAAAAAAAAAGGAGAGCAATTAAAGGACTTATCTTGTAGCAAAGAGCCACATGGTGAATTTAAAACTTAGACCCATACCTGACTCAGTGGAGCTACAGAGAAAGTGATTGAAATCTCGGGGAAGGCTCCACCTACAAAAGGCACTTCCTAGAGGGCAGTGAAATGCACAAGAGGTCACTGCTCAATGGACCAAAAGAAGGAAAGAAAAGTCCTAAGAGCTTTGTGAAAGTTTCTTCGTGTCTCAGCCTCATTTCTCTCTTTTTCTTATTTATTTCCTTCCTTCCTTCCTTTTCTTTCTTCCTTTTTTTCATTTTTTAAAGTTTCATTTTATTTTCTTTATTTTAAAGATGTGGGAGACAAGTCAGGATTAGGTACATAAGTGGTCTACGTACAAGTAAAATTTGGGCCTCCCACTGGGTCCTCACTTCACCTGGCTTAGGGTCAGGTACCCTTGGTGATATTATGTGCGCCGCCCCTCCCCTGGCAGTGTCCTGCTACTACCAATCCATTTCTTGTAATTTTATTATAAAGGTTTGGGATCTTCTTATGAGTGAGAACACGTGATATTCAGTTATTTGTTTCTGTGATAGATCACTGAGTGTGATAGACTCTAAATCCATACAAGTTGCTGCAAAGTACATAATTTTGTTTTTCTTTATGGCTGTGTAATATTTCCTCATGAATCTGCACCACATTTTTCAATCCTGTTCACTTTCAATGGACAGCAGTGTTGGTTTGATGTTTTTGCTATTGTGAGTAGTGTGGTAATCAACCTGCACATGCAGGTATCTTTTTTGTAGAATGATTTGAATGCCTCCCTTTATATTCACAGAAGGAAAACTGCTGGGTTATATGAAAGGTCAATTTCCAGACCTTTTAGAAATCACCACACTGTTTTCCACAGAGGTTGTATTAGTTTACATTCTCATCAGCAGTATATAAGCATCCCCTTTCCTCTGCATCCTCTTCAGCATGTGTCTCTTTCCATTTGTTAGCTGGTATGTCTGTCTGTTTTCCTGCTTACTCTTCTCTCACTCCTCCTTTTCTCTGATACCCTCCTTTCTTCTTCCATTATTTTCCATTTTCTTCCGTCATTTTGTTCCAAAGAGCAAACCTAACTCCCCGCTACATGGACAGATTGTAAGGTAGTGCGAAGTGGGTTCCAGGGTGCCCATACACTTGTCAGTGGATATGGGTTCGGCAGATAAATACTGAATCACAGCTCCCCCCTCAACTAAATCTAAAAACTGCAAAAAGTACAGCCTCCAACCCACAGTTCAGCTTCAGAAGTAAACAAAGTCAGAGGATCCACATAAGGACGAATAGGAGAATGAGCAAAAAGAAGTAAAAGCAACACCACAATCACTGAAAAACAGAATTAAAGAAGAGAGGAACAAAGTGGGGGGGATCTATACAAATGAAGAAAAATCAAAAGAAGAATATGGGTCTCTCACAGACCCCTAGAAGGTCAGACAATAAGAAAATAGATTATGGAGTGAAAACAATGAAG
>NW_007219334.1:0-3640 GCF_000164805.1 Carlito syrichta | reverse complement strand
CAGAATATCTAAATTGCATAGAAAGTGGAAAATTTCAAGTTAGCAGTCTACCAAGTATTTAATAAGGATCACATCTGTGTGAGCTCTTGTAAGAACTGGGCCTTATTCAACCTTTAATCCTAGCATACACTCTCATGAATGACAAATATTAAGGATTTATTAAACAGAAACATCTTTGAATGAATGGAAACATGAAGGGATTAATGTTATGGAAGGGAATTGAAAAAATACAGTGTTCAAAAATTGAAATCATAAGACAGTATATAGAGTATGTAAAGACAATGTGTAAAGATGTTTTTATCAATGTAACTTAAATGTACATAAGTGGTTACAGTGCAAAATCAAAAGTTCTGGAATAAAAACATATAAGATCCATCTATAAGTGACTATCTCAACTACCTATCTAAAAAGACAGCATTAACCTCTGTCTCTTCTAATATACCATAAAATATATAGATTTTTTTAAAAAAATAAAAGAAAAACTCATATGCTCAAATAAAGCAAGAGGTAGTCAACTTTCTTGAAATTAAAACTGAGAGAAATTGATTATTTTCTTATGGAAATAATGGACAGAGGAAAGAAGTCATAGACTATAGTGATCAAAGAGGAAACATGTTTGTTTTCTCAATAGAGAAAAATGAGCTAGTTACAAAGCCCTTATTTCTTAATGTGAATGAGTAATCAAGGAACACCAGAAAAAATGCGACAAAATGTAAACAAAAAAAAAAACTTGATCCAGAAGAAAGTGAAGCAATACAGAACACAGAAGATAATTATTTTATTTAATCCATGATGTTAAAAATATTTGAGAAGAAATCTCATATATAGTGTCTTAGAGGTGTATATGTGTGTGTCTATGTGTATATGCATATATAATAGAAGTAAAAATTAAACTCAAATAAACCTCCTAGCAGGCAGAGTCAAAGGACAGAGGAATATTGCCGCCAGGATTGTGAAATTGGCCTGCAACAAAAGAAAATATATCCTGTGATATGCCTTAACCCAAAACTAACAATTCACATAAGTATGTTAAATATAACCATGTGCCCCCATTTTCACCGTCTGGAGCTCACATTTGGCCATAGTTGAATTAGTTGCTTCAGGTTGTTGTAATAAGTTTAAATGTTAATAACAACATTTCAAAAGAAAAGTATTTTTGGCAAAAATTTAGAGCAGAAAAACAAATGAGAGAAAGTTCCTGGACTTAATGCCTTCATCTTAAGATGTAAAAGTTTAAGAGATCATAAAAAGTTCACAAAACATCAACAAAAAGGATGTTCACATGTATGATTTTAGACTTACAAAAATTTTCAATGGAAGAATAGAACTGGTCTATATGTTAGATCATACATAGAGAAGAGTAAGTAAAATAAAAAATAATGTAAATCTTATTTTTTATATCAAGGGTAAGTGGATACTGTTGAATGTTCACAGTGAACTATAGGCATATACATGAGTTCAAAAGTTATGAAAGTAATCATTGGTAGATTTTTTTAAAAAATTATTAAAATTTAGTTGGGAATAAAATCTCTCCATATTTATATATTATATGTAAACTAATTTATTTTCTGTACTGTTGAACTGTAAGTCTTGCCAATGCACACACACACACAAAATAAAACAGAAAAAACAACTTCAGGAATTACCTATCTTACAAAATAATATGCAATCATTTGTTGCCCAGATCCTGCAATTTTTCTTTGCTTTGGAAAGGAAAAGGAAGAAAAATAAGTCATATTTAAACAAACTTACTGTGTGCAAGCTCTCTTAAAGTCATCTGTATATGCAATATTCCTCAAGTATGATGACACCTTGATATAGTACATCAGAGATAACAACAGCCATGTCAAGGTCAAGCAGATCATAGTAGAGAAGGAAGTATTCCAGAGAGTTTGGTGTGACCTTTAGTCTCCTACTTTTCTTTACCTCTAATTCAATATCTTTGGTGATTCTGAGATTAACCTTTTTAAGCCTCTTTGCTATTTTCTGTATATTCTTTTTATTCCCCACAAACAAAAGTCTTTACTTTTACACTGTAACCCTTCCACCCCCAAAAAAGTAAAAAAAGTAAGGCAACACCCTTGGGTTCCCTCCACTGTGGAGGGTTTTCTGTCCTCTCAATGAATCTCACTTTCTAAAATTTAAAAAAAAAAAGGAGAGCAATTAAAGGACTTATCTTGTAGCAAAGAGCCACATGGTGAATTTAAAACTTAGACCCATACCTGACTCAGTGGAGCTACAGAGAAAGTGATTGAAATCTCGGGGAAGGCTCCACCTACAAAAGGCACTTCCTAGAGGGCAGTGAAATGCACAAGAGGTCACTGCTCAATGGACCAAAAGAAGGAAAGAAAAGTCCTAAGAGCTTTGTGAAAGTTTCTTCGTGTCTCAGCCTCATTTCTCTCTTTTTCTTATTTATTTCCTTCCTTCCTTCCTTTTCTTTCTTCCTTTTTTTCATTTTTTAAAGTTTCATTTTATTTTCTTTTATTTTAAAGATGTGGGAGACAAGTCAGGATTAGGTACATAAGTGGTCTACGTACAAGTAAAATTTGGGCCTCCCACTGGGTCCTCACTTCACCTGGCTTAGGGTCAGGTACCCTTGGTGATATTATGTGCGCCGCCCCCTCCCCTGGCAGTGTCTGCTACTACAATCCATTTCTTGTAATTTTATTATAAAGGTTTGGGATCTTCTTATGAGTGAGAACACGTGATATTCAGTTATTTGTTTCTGTGATAGATCACTGAGTGTGATAGACTCTAAATCCATACAAGTTGCTGCAAAGTACATAATTTTGTTTTTCTTTATGGCTGTGTAATATTTCCTCAGGAATCTGTACCACATTTTTCAATCCTGTTCACTTTCAGTGGACAGCAGTGTTGGTTTGATGTTTTTGCTATTGTGAGTAGTGTGGTAATCAACCTGCACATGCAGGTATCTTTTTTGTAGAATGATTTGAATGCCTCCCTTTATATTCACAGAAGGAAAACTGCTGGGTCATATGAAAGGTCAATTTCCAGACCTTTTAGAAATCACCACACTGTTTTCCACAGAGGTTGTATTAGTTTACATTCTCATCAGCAGTATATAAGCATCCCCTTTCCTCTGCATCCTCTTCAGCATGTGTCTCTTTCCATTTGTTAGCTGGTATGTCTGTCTGTTTTCCTGCTTACTCTTCTCTCACTCCTCCTTTTCTCTGATACCCTCCTTTCTTCTTCCATTATTTTCCATTTTCTTCCGTCATTTTGTTCCAAAGGGCAAACCTAACCCCCCGCTACATGGACAGATTGTAAGGTAGTGGGAAGTGGGTTCCAGGGTGCCCATACACTTGTCAGTGGATATGGCTTCTGCAGATAAATACTGAATCACAGCTCCCCCCTCAACTAAATCTAAAAACTGCAAAAAGTACAGCCTCCAACCCACAGTTCAGCTTCAGAAGTAAACAAAGTCAGAGGATCCACATAAGGACGAATAGGAGAATGAGCAAAAAGAAGTAAAAAGCAACACCACAATCACTGAAAAACAGAATTAAAGAAGAGAGGAACAAAGTGGGGGGGGATCTATACAAATAAAGAAAAATCAAAAGAAGAATATGGGTCTCTCACAGACCCCTAGAAGGTGAGACAATAAGAAAATAGATTATGG
>NW_007219333.1:0-6053 GCF_000164805.1 Carlito syrichta | reverse complement strand
GAGCTCTTGTAAGAACTGGGCCTTATTCAACCTTTAATCCTAGCATACACTCTCATGAATGACAAATATTAAGGATTTATTAAACAGAAACATCTTTGAATGAATGGAAACATGAAGGGATTAATGTTATGGAAGGGAATTGAAAAAATACAGTGTTCAAAAATTGAAATCATAAGACAGTATATAGAGTATGTAAAGACAATGTGTAAAGATGTTTTTATCAATGTAACTTAAATGTACATAAGTGGTTACAGTGCAAAATCAAAAGTTCTGGAATAAAAACATATAAGATCCATCTATAAGTGACTATCTCAACTACCTATCTAAAAAGACAGCATTAACCTCTGTCTCTTCTAATATACCATAAAATATATAGATTTTTTTAAAAAAATAAAAGAAAAACTCATATGCTCAAATAAAGCAAGAGGTAGTCAACTTTCTTGAAATTAAAACTGAGAGAAATTGATTATTTTCTTATGGAAATAATGGACAGAGGAAAGAAGTCATAGACTATAGTGATCAAAGAGGAAACATGTTTGTTTTCTCAATAGAGAAAAATGAGCTAGTTACAAAGCCCTTATTTCTTAATGTGAATGAGTAATCAAGGAACACCAGAAAAAATGCGACAAAATGTAAACAAAAAAAAAAACTTGATCCAGAAGAAAGTGAAGCAATACAGAACACAGAAGATAATTATTTTATTTAATCCATGATGTTAAAAATATTTGAGAAGAAATCTCATATATAGTGTCTTAGAGGTGTATATGTGTGTGTCTATGTGTATATGCATATATAATAGAAGTAAAAATTAAACTCAAATAAACCTCCTAGCAGGCAGAGTCAAAGGACAGAGGAATATTGCCGCCAGGATTGTGAAATTGGCCTGCAACAAAAGAAAATATATCCTGTGATATGCCTTAACCCAAAACTAACAATTCACATAAGTATGTTAAATATAACCATGTGCCCCCATTTTCACCGTCTGGAGCTCACATTTGGCCATAGTTGAATTAGTTGCTTCAGGTTGTTGTAATAAGTTTAAATGTTAATAACAACATTTCAAAAGAAAAGTATTTTTGGCAAAAATTTAGAGCAGAAAAACAAATGAGAGAAAGTTCCTGGACTTAATGCCTTCATCTTAAGATGTAAAAGTTTAAGAGATCATAAAAAGTTCACAAAACATCAACAAAAAGGATGTTCACATGTATGATTTTAGACTTACAAAAATTTTCAATGGAAGAATAGAACTGGTCTATATGTTAGATCATACATAGAGAAGAGTAAGTAAAATAAAAAATAATGTAAATCTTATTTTTTATATCAAGGGTAAGTGGATACTGTTGAATGTTCACAGTGAACTATAGGCATATACATGAGTTCAAAAGTTATGAAAGTAATCATTGGTAGATTTTTTTAAAAAATTATTAAAATTTAGTTGGGAATAAAATCTCTCCATATTTATATATTATATGTAAACTAATTTATTTTCTGTACTGTTGAACTGTAAGTCTTGCCAATGCACACACACACACAAAATAAAACAGAAAAAACAACTTCAGGAATTACCTATCTTACAAAATAATATGCAATCATTTGTTGCCCAGATCCTGCAATTTTTCTTTGCTTTGGAAAGGAAAAGGAAGAAAAATAAGTCATATTTAAACAAACTTACTGTGTGCAAGCTCTCTTAAAGTCATCTGTATATGCAATATTCCTCAAGTATGATGACACCTTGATATAGTACATCAGAGATAACAACAGCCATGTCAAGGTCAAGCAGATCATAGTAGAGAAGGAAGTATTCCAGAGAGTTTGGTGTGACCTTTAGTCTCCTACTTTTCTTTACCTCTAATTCAATATCTTTGGTGATTCTGAGATTAACCTTTTTAAGCCTCTTTGCTATTTTCTGTATATTCTTTTTATTCCCCACAAACAAAAGTCTTTACTTTTACACTGTAACCCTTCCACCCCCAAAAAAGTAAAAAAAGTAAGGCAACACCCTTGGGTTCCCTCCACTGTGGAGGGTTTTCTGTCCTCTCAATGAATCTCACTTTCTAAAATTTAAAAAAAAAAAGGAGAGCAATTAAAGGACTTATCTTGTAGCAAAGAGCCACATGGTGAATTTAAAACTTAGACCCATACCTGACTCAGTGGAGCTACAGAGAAAGTGATTGAAATCTCGGGGAAGGCTCCACCTACAAAAGGCACTTCCTAGAGGGCAGTGAAATGCACAAGAGGTCACTGCTCAATGGACCAAAAGAAGGAAAGAAAAGTCTTAAGAGCTTTGTGAAAGTTTCTTCGTGTCTCATCCTCATTTCTCTCTTTTTTCTTATTTATTTCCTTCCTTCCTTCCTTTTCTTTCTTCCTTTTTTTTCATTTTTTAAAGTTTCATTTTATTTTCTTTTATTTTAAAGATGTGGGAGACAAGTCAGGATTAGGTACATAAGTGGTCTACGTACAAGTAAAATTTGGGCCTCCCACTGGGTCCTCACTTCACCTGGCTTAGGGTCAGGTACCCTTGGTGATATTATGTGCGCCGCCCCCTCCCCTGGCAGTGTCCTGCTACTACCAATCCATTTCTTGTAATTTTATTATAAAGGTTTGGGATCTTCTTATGAGTGAGAACACGTGATATTCAGTTATTTGTTTCTGTGATAGATCACTGAGTGTGATAGACTCTAAATCCATACAAGTTGCTGCAAAGTACATAATTTTGTTTTTCTTTATGGCTGTGTAATATTTCCTCATGAATCTGTACCACATTTTTCAATCCTGTTCACTTTCAGTGGACAGCAGTGTTGGTTTGATGTTTTTGCTATTGTGAGTAGTGTGGTAATCAACCTGCACATGCAGGTATCTTTTTTGTAGAATGATTTGAATGCCTCCCTTTATATTCACAGAAGGAAAACTGCTGGGTCATATGAAAGGTCAATTTCCAGACCTTTTAGAAATCACCACACTGTTTTCCACAGAGGTTGTATTAGTTTACATTCTCATCAGCAGTATATAAGCATCCCTTTCCTCTGCATCCTCTCAGCATGTGTCTCTTTCCATTGTTAGCTGGTATGTCTGTCTGTTTCTGCTACTCTTCTCTCACTCCTCCTTTCTCTGATACCCTCCTTTCATCTTTCCATTATTTTCCATTTTCTTCCGTCATTTTGTCCAAAGAGCAAACCTAACTCCCCGCTACATGGACAGATTGTAAGGTAGTGCGAAGTGGGTTCCAGGGTGCCCATACACTTGTCAGTGGATATGGGTTCTGCAGATAAATACTGAATCACAGCTCCCCCCTCAACTAAATCTAAAAACTGCAAAAAGTACAGCCTCCAACCCACAGTTCAGCTTCAGAAGTAAACAAAGTCAGAGGATCCACATAAGGACGAATAGGAGAATGAGCAAAAAGAAGTAAAAGCAACACCACAATCACTGAAAAACAGAATTAAAGAAGAGAGGAACAAAGTGGGGGGGATCTATACAAATGAAGAAAAATCAAAAGAAGAATATGGGTCTCTCACAGACCCCTAGAAGGTCAGACAATAAGAAAATAGATTATGGAGTGAAAACAATGAAGAGCCCCCAGAATGATTGGTCTCAAACTACAAACCCAGATATCAAGACATTAATAGAGACATTTAAAAGAATTGAGGAGAAACAAGAGGAATTTTGGAAAGAGTTGATAACTGAGATAACAGCAGTAAAAAATACTGTGAATGAAATAAATAAAAAACTGATAAGAATGGAAAGCAGAATTAGCCAAACAGAAGAGAGAATCTCAGAGTTTGAGGACCAAAATATAGAACTAACCCAAACTGGCAAAAACATAGAAAAGACACTTGAAAAGACAGAACAAAACCTTCAAAAGATCAGTGATTACTTCAAGAGGCCAAACCTAAGAGTAATGGAACTGCCTGAGACAGAAAGAGAGACAGAGACCACCCCGGAATAAAAATTCCAAGAAATTATTCAAGAAAACTTCTCTCATCTCATCTGTGATGTGGTCATTCAACCACAAGTGATTCAGTGAACCCCTGCAAGACAACAAATCAGACCAACTCCCAGACACATAATAATTTACCTAAACAAAGTAGGTACAGGCCAGGCTTGGTGGCTCAGCCTGTAATCCCAGCACTTTGGGAGGCCGAGGT
Source organism: Carlito syrichta (assembly GCF_000164805.1). Taxonomy (NCBI): domain Eukaryota; kingdom Metazoa; phylum Chordata; class Mammalia; order Primates; family Tarsiidae; genus Carlito; species Carlito syrichta. Next base: position 1,908 of record NW_007219333.1, on the reverse strand, counting down.
GAGTAGATTGCCTGAGCTCACGGGTTTGAGACCAACCCGGGCAACTTGGTGAGACCTCATCTCTACAATAAAAAAAAAAAAAAAAAAAATTAGCCGGGCATGGTAGCACGTGCCTGTAATTCCAGCTCCTTGGAAGGCTGAGGTGGAAGAATTGCTGGAGCCCAACAGGTTGAGGCTGAGGTGGCCAGGAGCATGCCACTGCATTCCAGTCTGAGCGACAGAGTGAGACTCCAACTCAAAACAAACAAACAAACAACAACAACAACAAAAAAAACCAAAGGAGGTATGAAAGAAGAAATCCTAAAGGCAGCAAGAGATAAAGGTCAGACTACCTACTGGGGAAGACAACTAGAATAGCAGTAGATATCTACAGAAACACTTCAGGCTAGGACAGCTTGGAGCCCAGTCTTCAAAGTTCTCAAAGATAATCAATTTTAATCAATAATAACCTACCCAAATAAGCTAAGCTTCATCCGTGAGGAAGAATTAAAATCTTTCCCAGACAGTTAATCCCTAAGAACTTACACTGCCTCTAGAGCAATTCTACAAGAAACACTTAAGAAAGTATTAAACACAAAAGAAAGGGAAAAAAGAACAACAACATTCTTCACAGGAGTGATGGAAAAAGATTGAAAACCCAATGAATCAACTTCAAAATCAAAACAAACACAACAAACAAACAGGAACAACAACACCTCTATAGCAACCACATGGCAGGGATAAACTCTCAATAATTAACCTGAATGTGAATGGACTAAATGCACCACTGAGAAGACATAGAATAGCAAAATGGATAAAATATCATGAGGCAACAATATATTGTCTCCAAGAGACTCATCTCACCAGAAAGGAAACTCACAGACTCAAAGTAACAAGATATGAAGTGAGATTTCAGGTGAATGGAACACAAAAGAATGTTGGTGTTGCAATCATAATCTCGACAAAATACCCCTTAAGGTATCAAAAATTTTAAAAGATAAAGAAGGTCACTATATAATGATAAAAAGTTAAATCCATCAACAAGAAATATCCATCTTAAATATATATGCACCCAACATAGGAGCACCAACATTCATAAAGAAGCTTCTAGACAAACTTAGCAAAGAGATTGACTCTAACACTATCATAGCTGGGGACGTGAATATCCCACTCACAGCCCTAGACAGATCATCAAGACAAAAAATCAGCAAGGATATCTGGAACCTCAATGAGACTCTTGAACAAATGGACTTAATAGGTACCTACAGAACATTCCACCAAATGACCACAGAATATACACTCTAGTCATCACCACATGGAACATACTCCAAGATTGACCACATCATTGGTCAAAATCAAACATAAACAAATTTCATAAGATTGAAACCTTGCCATGCACCCTCTCAGACCACAGTATAAAAAAAATAAATATCAACACTAACAAAGTTCCCCCAAAACCCACAAAGACATGGACACTAAACAGTATGATGCCAAGCAACTCCTGGGTTAACAATGAAGTCAAAACTGAGATTAAAAGGTACGTGGAAACAAATGAAAATGAAGAAGCATCTTACAAAAACATCTGGGATGCCTTGAAAGCAGTAATAAGAGGGAAATTCATATTTTTACAAACACACATGAAGAAAATGGAAAGATCACATGGTAACAAGTCACCTACAGAAGTTGGAAAAGCAAGACCACCAAAACCCAAACTTCAGCAGAAGAATCCAGATCACAAAAAGAAAATCTCAAATCTGGACATAGAAGACAAAAAGATATTACAAAAAGTCAATCAAAAAAAGCTGGTTCTTTGAAAGGATAAAAAAGATTGATGGTCCCCTAGCTAGACTGACCAAGAAAAGAGAGAGAATGCACAGATAAACGCAATCAAAAACACAAAAGATGAAATTACAACTGACCTTAAAGAAA
>NW_007219332.1:0-3491 GCF_000164805.1 Carlito syrichta | reverse complement strand
GGATTTATTAAACAGAAACATCTTTGAATGAATGGAAACATGAAGGGATTAATGTTATGGAAGGGAATTGAAAAAATACAGTGTTCAAAAATTGAAATCATAAGACAGTATATAGAGTATGTAAAGACAATGTGTAAAGATGTTTTTATCAATGTAACTTAAATGTACATAAGTGGTTACAGTGCAAAATCAAAAGTTCTGGAATAAAAACATATAAGATCCATCTATAAGTGACTATCTCAACTACCTATCTAAAAAGACAGCATTAACCTCTGTCTCTTCTAATATACCATAAAATATATAGATTTTTTTAAAAAAATAAAAGAAAAACTCATATGCTCAAATAAAGCAAGAGGTAGTCAACTTTCTTGAAATTAAAACTGAGAGAAATTGATTATTTTCTTATGGAAATAATGGACAGAGGAAAGAAGTCATAGACTATAGTGATCAAAGAGGAAACATGTTTGTTTTCTCAATAGAGAAAAATGAGCTAGTTACAAAGCCCTTATTTCTTAATGTGAATGAGTAATCAAGGAACACCAGAAAAAATGCGACAAAATGTAAACAAAAAAAAAAACTTGATCCAGAAGAAAATGAAGCAATACAGAACACAGAAGATAGTTATTTTATTTAATCCATGATGTTAAAAAATATTTGAGAAGAAATCTCATATATAGTGTCTTAGAGGTGTATATGTGTGTGTCTATGTGTATATGCATATATAATAGAAGTAAAAATTAAACTCAAATAAACCTCCTAGCAGGCAGAGTCAAAGGACAGAGGAATATTGCCGCCAGGATTGTGAAATTGGCCTGCAACAAAAGAAAATATATCCTGTGATATGCCTTAACCCAAAACTAACAATTCACATAAGTATGTTAAATATAACCATGTGCCCCCATTTTCACCGTCTGGAGCTCACATTTGGCCATAGTTGAATTAGTTGCTTCAGGTTGTTGTAATAAGTTTAAATGTTAATAACAACATTTCAAAAGAAAAGTATTTTTGGCAAAAATTTAGAGCAGAAAAACAAATGAGAGAAAGTTCCTGGACTTAATGCCTTCATCTTAAGATGTAAAAGTTTAAGAGATCATAAAAAGTTCACAAAACATCAACAAAAAGGATGTTCACATGTATGATTTTAGACTTACAAAAATTTTCAATGGAAGAATAGAACTGGTCTATATGTTAGATCATACATAGAGAAGAGTAAGTAAAATAAAAAATAATGTAAATCTTATTTTTTATATCAAGGGTAAGTGGATACTGTTGAATGTTCACAGTGAACTATAGGCATATACATGAGTTCAAAAGTTATGAAAGTAATCATTGGTAGATTTTTTTAAAAAATTATTAAAATTTAGTTGGGAATAAAATCTCTCCATATTTATATATTATATGTAAACTAATTTATTTTCTGTACTGTTGAACTGTAAGTCTTGCCAATGCACACACACACACAAAATAAAACAGAAAAAACAACTTCAGGAATTACCTATCTTACAAAATAATATGCAATCATTTGTTGCCCAGATCCTGCAATTTTTCTTTGCTTTGGAAAGGAAAAGGAAGAAAAATAAGTCATATTTAAACAAACTTACTGTGTGCAAGCTCTCTTAAAGTCATCTGTATATGCAATATTCCTCAAGTATGATGACACCTTGATATAGTACATCAGAGATAACAACAGCCATGTCAAGGTCAAGCAGATCATAGTAGAGAAGGAAGTATTCCAGAGAGTTTGGTGTGACCTTTAGTCTCCTACTTTTCTTTACCTCTAATTCAATATCTTTGGTGATTCTGAGATTAACCTTTTTAAGCCTCTTTGCTATTTTCTGTATATTCTTTTTATTCCCCACAAACAAAAGTCTTTACTTTTACACTGTAACCCTTCCACCCCCAAAAAAGTAAAAAAAGTAAGGCAACACCCTTGGGTTCCCTCCACTGTGGAGGGTTTTCTGTCCTCTCAATGAATCTCACTTTCTAAAATTTAAAAAAAAAAAGGAGAGCAATTAAAGGACTTATCTTGTAGCAAAGAGCCACATGGTGAATTTAAAACTTAGACCCATACCTGACTCAGTGGAGCTACAGAGAAAGTGATTGAAATCTCGGGGAAGGCTCCACCTACAAAAGGCACTTCCTAGAGGGCAGTGAAATGCACAAGAGGTCACTGCTCAATGGACCAAAAGAAGGAAAGAAAAGTCCTAAGAGCTTTGTGAAAGTTTCTTCGTGTCTCAGCCTCATTTCTCTCTTTTTCTTATTTATTTCCTTCCTTCCTTCCTTTTCTTTCTTCCTTTTTTTCATTTTTTAAAGTTTCATTTTATTTTCTTTTATTTTAAAGATGTGGGAGACAAGTCAGGATTAGGTACATAAGTGGTCTACGTACAAGTAAAATTTGGGCCTCCCACTGGGTCCTCACTTCACCTGGCTTAGGGTCAGGTACCCTTGGTGATATTATGTGCGCCGCCCCCTCCCCTGGCAGTGTCCTGCTACTACCAATCCATTTCTTGTAATTTTATTATAAAGGTTTGGGATCTTCTTATGAGTGAGAACACGTGATATTCAGTTATTTGTTTCTGTGATAGATCACTGAGTGTGATAGACTCTAAATCCATACAAGTTGCTGCAAAGTACATAATTTTGTTTTTCTTTATGGCTGTGTAATATTTCCTCATGAATCTGTACCACATTTTTCAATCCTGTTCACTTTCAATGGACAGCAGTGTTGGTTTGATGTTTTTGCTATTGTGAGTAGTGTGGTAATCAACCTGCACATGCAGGTATCTTTTTTGTAGAATGATTTGAATGCCTCCCTTTATATTCACAGAAGGAAAACTCCTGGGTCATATGAAAGGTCAATTTCCAGACCTTTTAGAAATCACCACACTGTTTTCCACAGAGGTTGTATTAGTTTACATTCTCATCAGCAGTATATAAGCATCCCCTTTCCTCTGCATCCTCTTCAGCATGTGTCTCTTTCCATTTGTTAGCTGGTATGTCTGTCTGTTTTCCTGCTTACTCTTCTCTCACTCCTCCTTTTCTCTGATACCCTCCTTTCTTCTTCCATTATTTTCCATTTTCTTCCGTCATTTTGTTCCAAAGAGCAAACCTAACCCCCTGCTACATGGACAGATTGTAAGGTAGTGGGAAGTGGGTTCCAGGGTGCCCATACACTTGTCAGTGGATATGGCTTCTGCAGATAAATACTGAATCACAGCTCCCCCCTCAACTAAATCTAAAAACTGCAAAAAGTACAGCCTCCAACCCACAGTTCAGCTTCAGAAGTAAACAAAGTCAGAGGATCCACATAAGGACGAATAGGAGAATGAGCAAAAAGAAGTAAAAAGCAACACCACAATCACTGAAAAACAGAATTAAAGAAGAGAGGAACAAAGTGGGGGGGGATCTATACAAATAAAGAAAAATCAAAAGAAGAATATGGGTCTCTCACAGACCCCTAGAAGGTGAGACAATAAGAAAATAGATTATGG
>NW_007219331.1:0-3447 GCF_000164805.1 Carlito syrichta | reverse complement strand
AGGGATTAATGTTATGGAAGAGAATTGAAAAAATACAGTGTTCAAAAATTGAAATCATAAGACAGTATATAGAGTATGTAAAGACAATGTGTAAAGATGTTTTTATCAATGTAACTTAAATGTACATAAGTGGTTACAGTGCAAAATCAAAAGTTCTGGAATAAAAACATATAAGATCCATCTATAAGTGACTATCTCAACTACCTATCTAACAAGACAGCATTAACCTCTGTCTCTTCTAATATACCATAAAATATATAGATTTTTTTAAAAAAATAAAAGAAAAACTCATATGCTCAAATAAAGCAAGAGGTAGTCAACTTTCTTGAAATTAAAACTGAGAGAAATTGATTATTTTCTTATGGAAATAATGGACAGAGGAAAGAAGTCATAGACTATAGTGATCAAAGAGGAAACATGTTTGTTTTCTCAATAGAGAAAAATGAGCTAGTTACAAAGCCCTTATTTCTTAATGTGAATGAGTAATCAAGGAACACCAGAAAAAATGCGACAAAATGTAAACAAAAAAAAAAACTTGATCCAGAAGAAAATGAAGCAATACAGAACACAGAAGATAGTTATTTTATTTAATCCATGATGTTAAAAATATTTGAGAAGAAATCTCATATATAGTGTCTTAGAGGTGTATATGTGTGTGTCTATGTGTATATGCATATATAATAGAAGTAAAAATTAAACTCAAATAAACCTCCTAGCAGGCAGAGTCAAAGGACAGAGGAATATTGCCGCCAGGATTGTGAAATTGGCCTGCAACAAAAGAAAATATATCCTGTGATATGCCTTAACCCAAAACTAACAATTCACATAAGTATGTTAAATATAACCATGTGCCCCCATTTTCACCGTCTGGAGCTCACATTTGGCCATAGTTGAATTAGTTGCTTCAGGTTGTTGTAATAAGTTTAAATGTTAATAACAACATTTCAAAAGAAAAGTATTTTTGGCAAAAATTTAGAGCAGAAAAACAAATGAGAGAAAGTTCCTGGACTTAATGCCTTCATCTTAAGATGTAAAAGTTTAAGAGATCATAAAAAGTTCACAAAACATCAACAAAAAGGATGTTCACATGTATGATTTTAGACTTACAAAAATTTTCAATGGAAGAATAGAACTGGTCTATATGTTAGATCATACATAGAGAAGAGTAAGTAAAATAAAAAATAATGTAAATCTTATTTTTTATATCAAGGGTAAGTGGATACTGTTGAATGTTCACAGTGAACTATAGGCATATACATGAGTTCAAAAGTTATGAAAGTAATCATTGGTAGATTTTTTTAAAAAATTATTAAAATTTAGTTGGGAATAAAATCTCTCCATATTTATATATTATATGTAAACTAATTTATTTTCTGTACTGTTGAACTGTAAGTCTTGCCAATGCACACACACACACAAAATAAAACAGAAAAAACAACTTCAGGAATTACCTATCTTACAAAATAATATGCAATCATTTGTTGCCCAGATCCTGCAATTTTTCTTTGCTTTGGAAAGGAAAAGGAAGAAAAATAAGTCATATTTAAACAAACTTACTGTGTGCAAGCTCTCTTAAAGTCATCTGTATATGCAATATTCCTCAAGTATGATGACACCTTGATATAGTACATCAGAGATAACAACAGCCATGTCAAGGTCAAGCAGATCATAGTAGAGAAGGAAGTATTCCAGAGAGTTTGGTGTGACCTTTAGTCTCCTACTTTTCTTTACCTCTAATTCAATATCTTTGGTGATTCTGAGATTAACCTTTTTAAGCCTCTTTGCTATTTTCTGTATATTCTTTTTATTCCCCACAAACAAAAGTCTTTACTTTTACACTGTAACCCTTCCACCCCCAAAAAAGTAAAAAAAGTAAGGCAACACCCTTGGGTTCCCTCCACTGTGGAGGGTTTTCTGTCCTCTCAATGAATCTCACTTTCTAAAATTTAAAAAAAAAAAGGAGAGCAATTAAAGGACTTATCTTGTAGCAAAGAGCCACATGGTGAATTTAAAACTTAGACCCATACCTGACTCAGTGGAGCTACAGAGAAAGTGATTGAAATCTCGGGGAAGGCTCCACCTACAAAAGGCACTTCCTAGAGGGCAGTGAAATGCACAAGAGGTCACTGCTCAATGGACCAAAAGAAGGAAAGAAAAGTCCTAAGAGCTTTGTGAAAGTTTCTTCGTGTCTCAGCCTCATTTCTCTCTTTTTCTTATTTATTTCCTTCCTTCCTTCCTTTTCTTTCTTCCTTTTTTTCATTTTTTAAAGTTTCATTTTATTTTCTTTTATTTTAAAGATGTGGGAGACAAGTCAGGATTAGGTACATAAGTGGTCTACGTACAAGTAAAATTTGGGCCTCCCACTGGGTCCTCACTTCACCTGGCTTAGGGTCAGGTACCCTTGGTGATATTATGTGTGCCGCCCCCTCCCCTGGCAGTGTCCTGCTACTACCAATCCATTTCTTGTAATTTTATTATAAAGGTTTGGGATCTTCTTATGAGTGAGAACACGTGATATTCAGTTATTTGTTTCTGTGATAGATCACTGAGTGTGATAGACTCTAAATCCATACAAGTTGCTGCAAAGTACATAATTTTGTTTTTCTTTATGGCTGTGTAATATTTCCTCATGAATCTGTACCACATTTTTCAATCCTGTTCACTTTCAATGGACAGCAGTGTTGGTTTGATGTTTTTGCTATTGTGAGTAGTGTGGTAATCAACCTGCACATGCAGGTATCTTTTTTGTAGAATGATTTGAATGCCTCCCTTTATATTCACAGAAGGAAAACTGCTGGGTCATATGAAAGGTCAATTTCCAGACCTTTTAGAAATCACCACACTGTTTTCCACAGAGGTTGTATTAGTTTACATTCTCATCAGCAGTATATAAGCATCCCCTTTCCTCTGCATCCTCTTCAGCATGTGTCTCTTTCCATTTGTTAGCTGGTATGTCTGTCTGTTTTCCTGCTTACTCTTCTCTCACTCCTCCTTTTCTCTGATACCCTCCTTTCTTCTTCCATTATTTTCCATTTTCTTCCGTCATTTTGTTCCAAAGAGCAAACCTAACCCCCCGCTACATGGACAGATTGTAAGGTAGTGGGAAGTGGGTTCCAGGGTGCCCATACACTTGTCAGTGGATATGGCTTCTGCAGATAAATACTGAATCACAGCTCCCCCCTCAACTAAATCTAAAAACTGCAAAAAGTACAGCCTCCAACCCACAGTTCAGCTTCAGAAGTAAACAAAGTCAGAGGATCCACATAAGGACGAATAGGAGAATGAGCAAAAAGAAGTAAAAAGCAACACCACAATCACTGAAAAACAGAATTAAAGAAGAGAGGAACAAAGTGGGGGGGGATCTATACAAATAAAGAAAAATCAAAAGAAGAATATGGGTCTCTCACAGACCCCTAGAAGGTGAGACAATAAGAAAATAGATTATGG
>NW_007219330.1:0-574 GCF_000164805.1 Carlito syrichta | reverse complement strand
CCATAAAATATATAGATTTTTTAAAAAAATAAAAGAAAAACTCATATGCTCAAATAAAGCAAGAGGTAGTCAACTTTCTTGAAATTAAAACTGAGAGAAATTGATTATTTTTTTATGGAAATAATGGACAGAGGAAAGAAGTCATAGACTATAGTGATCAAAGAGGAAACATGTTTGTTTTTTCAATAGAGAAAAATGAGCTAGTTACAAAGCCCTTATTTTTTAATGTGAATGAGTAATCAAGGAACACCAGAAAAAATGCGACAAAATGTAAACAAAAAAAAAAACTTGATCCAGAAGAAAATGAAGCAATACAGAACACAGAAGATAGTTATTTTATTTAATCCATGATGTTAAAAATATTTGAGAAGAAATCTCATATATAGTGTCTTAGAGGTGTATATGTGTGTGTCTATGTGTATATGCATATATAATAGAAGTAAAAATTAAACTCAAATAAACCTCCTAGCAGGCAGAGTCAAAGGACAGAGGAATATTGCCGCCAGGATTGTGAAATTGGCCTGCAACAAAAGAAAATATATCCTGTGATATGCCTTAACCCAAAACTAACAAT
>NW_007219329.1:0-5946 GCF_000164805.1 Carlito syrichta | reverse complement strand
AAGATGTTTTTATCAATGTAACTTAAATGTACATAAGTGGTTACAGTGCAAAATCAAAAGTTCTGGAATAAAAACATATAAGATCCATCTATAAGTGACTATCTCAACTACCTATCTAAAAAGACAGCATTAACATCTGTCTCTTCTAATATACCATAAAATATATAGATTTTTTTAAAAAAATAAAAGAAAAACTCATATGCTCAAATAAAGCAAGAGGTAGTCAACTTTCTTGAAATTAAAACTGAGAGAAATTGATTATTTTCTTATGGAAATAATGGACAGAGGAAAGAAGTCATAGACTATAGTGATCAAAGAGGAAACATGTTTGTTTTCTCAATAGAGAAAAATGAGCTAGTTACAAAGCCCTTATTTCTTAATGTGAATGAGTAATCAAGGAACACCAGAAAAAATGCGACAAAATGTAAACAAAAAAAAAAACTTGATCCAGAAGAAAGTGAAGCAATACAGAACACAGAAGATAATTATTTTATTTAATCCATGATGTTAAAAATATTTGAGAAGAAATCTCATATATAGTGTCTTAGAGGTGTATATGTGTGTGTCTATGTGTATATGCATATATAATAGAAGTAAAAATTAAACTCAAATAAACCTCCTAGCAGGCAGAGTCAAAGGACAGAGGAATATTGCCGCCAGGATTGTGAAATTGGCCTGCAACAAAAGAAAATATATCCTGTGATATGCCTTAACCCAAAACTAACAATTCACATAAGTATGTTAAATATAACCATGTGCCCCCATTTTCACCGTCTGGAGCTCACATTTGGCCATAGTTGAATTAGTTGCTTCAGGTTGTTGTAATAAGTTTAAATGTTAATAACAACATTTCAAAAGAAAAGTATTTTTGGCAAAAATTTAGAGCAGAAAAACAAATGAGAGAAAGTTCCTGGACTTAATGCCTTCATCTTAAGATGTAAAAGTTTAAGAGATCATAAAAAGTTCACAAAACATCAACAAAAAGGATGTTCACATGTATGATTTTAGACTTACAAAAATTTTCAATGGAAGAATAGAACTGGTCTATATGTTAGATCATACATAGAGAAGAGTAAGTAAAATAAAAAATAATGTAAATCTTATTTTTTATATCAAGGGTAAGTGGATACTGTTGAATGTTCACAGTGAACTATAGGCATATACATGAGTTCAAAAGTTATGAAAGTAATCATTGGTAGATTTTTTTAAAAAATTATTAAAATTTAGTTGGGAATAAAATCTCTCCATATTTATATATTATATGTAAACTAATTTATTTTCTGTACTGTTGAACTGTAAGTCTTGCCAATGCACACACACACACAAAATAAAACAGAAAAAACAACTTCAGGAATTACCTATCTTACAAAATAATATGCAATCATTTGTTGCCCAGATCCTGCAATTTTTCTTTGCTTTGGAAAGGAAAAGGAAGAAAAATAAGTCATATTTAAACAAACTTACTGTGTGCAAGCTCTCTTAAAGTCATCTGTATATGCAATATTCCTCAAGTATGATGACACCTTGATATAGTACATCAGAGATAACAACAGCCATGTCAAGGTCAAGCAGATCATAGTAGAGAAGGAAGTATTCCAGAGAGTTTGGTGTGACCTTTAGTCTCCTACTTTTCTTTACCTCTAATTCAATATCTTTGGTGATTCTGAGATTAACCTTTTTAAGCCTCTTTGCTATTTTCTGTATATTCTTTTTATTCCCCACAAACAAAAGTCTTTACTTTTACACTGTAACCCTTCCACCCCCAAAAAAGTAAAAAAAGTAAGGCAACACCCTGGGGTTCCCTCCACTGTGGAGGGTTTTCTGTCCTCTCAATGAATCTCACTTTCTAAAATTTAAAAAAAAAAAAGGAGAGCAATTAAAGGACTTATCTTGTAACAAAGAGCCACATGGTGAATTTAAAACTTAGACCCATACCTGACTCAGTGGAGCTACAGAGAAAGTGATTGAAATCTCGGGGAAGGCTCCACCTACAAAAGGCACTTCCTAGAGGGCAGTGAAATGCACAAGAGGTCACTGCTCAATGGACCAAAAGAAGGAAAGAAAAGTCCTAAGAGCTTTGTGAAAGTTTCTTCGTGTCTCAGCCTCATTTCTCTCTTTTTCTTATTTATTTCCTTCCTTCCTTCCTTTTCTTTCTTCCTTTTTTTCATTTTTTAAAGTTTCATTTTATTTTCTTTTATTTTAAAGATGTGGGAGACAAGTCAGGATTAGGTACATAAGTGGTCTACGTACAAGTAAAATTTGGGCCTCCCACTGGGTCCTCACTTCACCTGGCTTAGGGTCAGGTACCCTTGGTGATATTATGTGCGCCGCCCCCTCCCCTGGCAGTGTCCTGCTACTACCAATCCATTTCTTGTAGTTTTATTATAAAGGTTTGGGATCTTCTTATGAGTGAGAACACGTGATATTCAGTTATTTGTTTCTGTGATAGATCACTGAGTGTGATAGACTCTAAATCCATACAAGTTGCTGCAAAGTACATAATTTTGTTTTTCTTTATGGCTGGGTAATATTTCCTCATGAATCTGTACCACATTTTTCAATCCTGTTCACTTTCAATGGACAGCAGTGTTGGTTTGATGTTTTTGCTATTGTGAGTAGTGTGGTAATCAACCTGCACATGCAGGTATCTTTTTTGTAGAATGATTTGAATGCCTCCCTTTATATTCACAGAAGGAAAACTGCTGGGTCATATGAAAGGTCAATTTCCAGACCTTTTAGAAATCACCACACTGTTTTCCACAGAGGTTGTATTAGTTTACATTCTCATCAGCAGTATATAAGCATCCCCTTTCCTCTGCATCCTCTTCAGCATGTGTCTCTTTCCATTTGTTAGCTGGTATGTCTGTCTGTTTTCCTGCTTACTCTTCTCTCACTCCTCCTTTTCTCTGATACCCTCCTTTCTTCTTCCATTATTTTCCATTTTCTTCCGTCATTTTGTTCCAAAGAGCAAACCTAACTCCCCGCTACATGGACAGATTGTAAGGTAGTGGGAAGTGGGTTCCAGGGTGCCCATACACTTGTCAGTGGATATGGGTTCTGCAGATAAATACTGAATCACAGCTCCCCCCTCACTAAATCTAAAAACTGCAAAAAGTACAGCCTCCAACCCACAGTTCAGCTTCAGAAGTAAACAAAGTCAGAGGATCCACATAAGGACGAATAGGAGAATGAGCAAAAAGAAGTAAAAGCAACACCACAATCACTGAAAAACAGAATTAAAGAAGAGAGGAACAAAGTGGGGGGGATCTATACAAATGAAGAAAAATCAAAAGAAGAATATGGGTCTCTCACAGACCCCTAGAAGGTCAGACAATAAGAAAATAGATTATGGAGTGAAAACAATGAAGAGCCCCCAGAATGATTGGTCTCAAACTACAAACCCAGATATCAAGACATTAATAGAGACATTTAAAAGAATTGAGGAGAAACAAGAGGAATTTTGGAAAGAGTTGATAACTGAGATAACAGCAGTAAAAAATACTGTGAATGAAATAAATAAAAAACTGATAAGAATGGAAAGCAGAATTAGCCAAACAGAAGAAAGAATCTCAGAGTTTGAGGACCAAAATATAGAACTAACCCAAACTGGCAAAAACATAGAAAAGACACTTGAAAAGACAGAACAAAACCTTCAAAAGATCAGTGATTACTTCAAGAGGCCAAACCTAAGAGTAATGGAACTGCCTGAGACAGAAAGAGAGACAGAGACCACCCCGGAATAAAAATTCCAAGAAATTATTCAAGAAACTTCTCTCATCTCATCTGTGATGTGGTCATTCAACCACAAGTGATTCAGTGACCCCTGCAAGACACAAATCAGACCAACTCCCAGACACAGAATAATTTACCTAAACAAAGTAGGTACAGGCCAGGCTTGGTGGCTCAGCCTGTAATCCCAGCACTTTGGGAGGCCGAGGTGAGTAGATTGCCTGAGCTCACGGGTTTGAGACCAACCCGGGCAACTTGGTGAGACCTCATCTCTACAATAAAAAAAAAAAAAAAAAAAATTAGCCGGGCATGGTAGCACGTGCCTGTAATTCCAGCTCCTTGGAAGGCTGAGGTGGAAGAATTGCTGGAGCCCAACAGGTTGAGGCTGAGGTGGCCAGGAGCATGCCACTGCATTCCAGTCTGAGCGACAGAGTGAGACTCCAACTCAAAACAAACAAACAAACAACAACAACAACAAAAAAAACCAAAGGAGGTATGAAAGAAGAAATCCTAAAGGCAGCAAGAGATAAAGGTCAGACTACCTACTGGGGAAGACAACTAGAATAGCAGTAGATATCTACAGAAACACTTCAGGCTAGGACAGCTTGGAGCCCAGTCTTCAAAGTTCTCAAAGATAATCAATTTTAATCAATAATAACCTACCCAAATAAGCTAAGCTTCATCCGTGAGGAAGAATTAAAATCTTTCCCAGACAGTTAATCCCTAAGAACTTACACTGCCTCTAGAGCAATTCTACAAGAAACACTTAAGAAAGTATTAAACACAAAAGAAAGGGAAAAAAGAACAACAACATTCTTCACAGGAGTGATGGAAAAAGATTGAAAACCCAATGAATCAACTTCAAAATCAAAACAAACACAACAAACAAACAGGAACAACAACACCTCTATAGCAACCACATGGCAGGGATAAACTCTCAATAATTAACCTGAATGTGAATGGACTAAATGCACCACTGAGAAGACATAGAATAGCAAAATGGATAAAATATCATGAGGCAACAATATATTGTCTCCAAGAGACTCATCTCACCAGAAAGGAAACTCACAGACTCAAAGTAACAAGATATGAAGTGAGATTTCAGGTGAATGGAACACAAAAGAATGTTGGTGTTGCAATCATAATCTCGACAAAATACCCCTTAAGGTATCAAAAATTTTAAAAGATAAAGAAGGTCACTATATAATGATAAAAAGTTAAATCCATCAACAAGAAATATCCATCTTAAATATATATGCACCCAACATAGGAGCACCAACATTCATAAAGAAGCTTCTAGACAAACTTAGCAAAGAGATTGACTCTAACACTATCATAGCTGGGGACGTGAATATCCCACTCACAGCCCTAGACAGATCATCAAGACAAAAAATCAGCAAGGATATCTGGAACCTCAATGAGACTCTTGAACAAATGGACTAATAGGTACCTACAGAACATCCACCAAATGACCACAGAATATACACTCTAGTCATCACCACATGGAACATACTCCAAGATTGACCACATCATTGGTCAAAATCAAACATAAACAAATTTCATAAGATTGAAACCTTGCCATGCACCCTCTCAGACCACAGTATAAAAAAAATAAATATCAACACTAACAAAGTTCCCCCAAAACCCACAAAGACATGGACACTAAACAGTATGATGCCAAGCAACTCCTGGGTTAACAATGAAGTCAAAACTGAGATTAAAAGGTACGTGGAAACAAATGAAAATGAAGAAGCATCTTACAAAAACATCTGGGATGCCTTGAAAGCAGTAATAAGAGGGAAATTCATATTTTTACAAACACACATGAAGAAAATGGAAAGATCACATGGTAACAAGTCACCTACAGAAGTTGGAAAAGCAAGACCACCAAAACCCAAACTTCAGCAGAAGAATCCAGATCACAAAAAGAAAATCTCAAATCTGGACATAGAAGACAAAAAGATATTACAAAAAGTCAATCAAAAAAAGCTGGTTCTTTGAAAGGATAAAAAAGATTGATGGTCCCCTAGCTAGACTGACCAAGAAAAAGAGAGAGAATGCACAGATAAACGCAATCAAAAACACAAAAGATGAAATTACAACTGACCTTAAAGAAATATAAAAGATTATCAGAGACTACTAAGTACACTTGTATGGAAACAAACTTGAAAACATAAAGGAAATGGAGGACTTTCTCACATCACACAACCTTCCTTG
>NW_007219328.1:0-674 GCF_000164805.1 Carlito syrichta | reverse complement strand
CGTTCCCCCAAAACCCACAAAGACATGGACACTAAACAGTATGATGCCAAGCAACTCCTGGGTTAACAATGAAGTCAAAACTGAGATTAAAAGGTACGTGGAAACAAATGAAAATGAAGAAGCATCTTACAAAAACATCTGGGATGCCTTGAAAGCAGTAATAAGAGGGATATTCATATTTTTACAAACACACATGAAGAAAATGGAAAGATCACATGGTAACAAGTCACCTACAGAAGTTGGAAAAGCAAGACCACCAAAACCCAAACTTCAGCAGAAGAATCCAGATCACAAAAAGAAAATCTCAAATCTGGACATAGAAGACAAAAAGATATTACAAAAAGTCAATCAAAAAAAGCTGGTTCTTTGAAAGGATAAAAAAGATTGATGGTCCCCTAGCTAGACTGACCAAGAAAAAGAGAGAGAATGCACAGATAAACGCAATCAAAAACACAAAAGATGAAATTACAACTGACCTTAAAGAAATATAAAAGATTATCAGAGACTACTAAGTACACTTGTATGGAAACAAACTTGAAAACATAAAGGAAATGGAGGACTTTCTCACATCACACAACCTTCCTTGATTGAAACAAGAAGAAATCAAGACCCTAAACAGACCAATAACAACCTGGGGAATTGACTATATCATAAGAAAACCTCCTACAAAAAAA
>NW_007219327.1:0-729 GCF_000164805.1 Carlito syrichta | reverse complement strand
TTAAAAAAATAAATATCAACACTAACAAAGTTCCCCCAAAACCCACAAAGACATGGACACTAAACAGTATGATGCCAAGCAACTCCTGGGTTAACAATGAAGTCAAAACTGAGATTAAAAGGTACGTGGAAACAAATGAAAATGAAGAAGCATCTTACAAAAACATCTGGGATGCCTTGAAAGCAGTAATAAGAGGGAAATTCATATTTTTACAAACACACATGAAGAAAATGGAAAGATCACATGGTAACAAGTCACCTACAGAAGTTGGAAAAGCAAGACCACCAAAACCCAAACTTCAGCAGAAGAATCCAGATCACAAAAAGAAAATCTCAAATCTGGACATAGAAGACAAAAAGATATTACAAAAAGTCAATCAAAAAAAGCTGGTTCTTTGAAAGGATAAAAAAGATTGATGGTCCCCTAGCTAGACTGACCAAGAAAAAGAGAGAGAATGCACAGATAAACGCAATCAAAAACACAAAAGATGAAATTACAACTGACCTTAAAGAAATATAAAAGATTATCAGAGACTACTAAGTACACTTGTATGGAAACAAACTTGAAAACATAAAGGAAATGGAGGACTTTCTCACATCACACAACCTTCCTTGATTGAAACAAGAAGAAATCAAGACCCTAAACAGACCAATAACAACCTGGGAAATTGACTATATCATAAGAAAACCTCCTACAAAAAAAAGCTCTGGACCAGGTGGCTTTCCAGCA
>NW_007219326.1:0-3371 GCF_000164805.1 Carlito syrichta | reverse complement strand
TCTCATCAGCAGTATATAAGCATCCCTTTCCTCTGCATCCTCTCAGCATGTGTCTCTTTCCATTTGTTAGCTGGTATGTCTGTCTGTTTTCCTGCTTACTCTTCTCTCACTCCTCCTTTTCTCTGATACCCTCCTTTCTTCTTCCATTATTTTCCATTTTCTTCCGTCATTTTGTTCCAAAGAGCAAACCTAACTCCCCGCTACATGGACAGATTGTAAGGTAGTGCGAAGTGGGTTCCAGGGTGCCCATACACTTGTCAGTGGATATGGGTTCTGCAGATAAATACTGAATCACAGCTCCCCCCTCAACTAAATCTAAAAACTGCAAAAAGTACAGCCTCCAACCCACAGTTCAGCTTCAGAAGTAAACAAAGTCAGAGGATCCACATAAGGACGAATAGGAGAATGAGCAAAAAGAAGTAAAAGCAACACCACAATCACTGAAAAACAGAATTAAAGAAGAGAGGAACAAAGTGGGGGGGATCTATACAAATGAAGAAAAATCAAAAGAAGAATATGGGTCTCTCACAGACCCCTAGAAGGTCAGACAATAAGAAAATAGATTATGGAGTGAAAACAATGAAGAGCCCCCAGAATGATTGGTCTCAAACTACAAACCCAGATATCAAGACATTAATAGAGACATTTAAAAGAATTGAGGAGAAACAAGAGGAATTTTGGAAAGAGTTGATAACTGAGATAACAGCAGTAAAAAATACTGTGAATGAAATAAATAAAAAACTGATAAGAATGGAAAGCAGAATGAGCCAAACAGAAGAAAGAATCTCAGAGTTTGAGGACCAAAATATAGAACTAACCCAAACTGGCAAAAACATAGAAAAGACACTTGAAAAGACAGAACAAAACCTTCAAAAGATCAGTGATTACTTCAAGAGGCCAAACCTAAGAGTAATGGAACTGCCTGAGACAGAAAGAGAGACAGAGACCACCCCGGAATAAAAATTCCAAGAAATTATTCAAGAAAACTTCTCTCATCTCATCTGTGATGTGGTCATTCAACCACAAGTGATTCAGTGAACCCCTGCAAGACAACAAATCAGACCAACTCCCAGACACATAATAATTTACCTAAACAAAGTAGGTACAGGCCAGGCTTGGTGGCTCAGCCTGTAATCCCAGCACTTTGGGAGGCCGAGGTGAGTAGATTGCCTGAGCTCACGGGTTTGAGACCAACCCGGGCAACTTGGTGAGACCTCATCTCTACAATAAAAAAAAAAAAAAAAAAAATTAGCCGGGCATGGTAGCACGTGCCTGTAATTCCAGCTCCTTGGAAGGCTGAGGTGGAAGAATTGCTGGAGCCCAACAGGTTGAGGCTGAGGTGGCCAGGAGCATGCCACTGCATTCCAGTCTGAGCGACAGAGTGAGACTCCAACTCAAAACAAACAAACAAACAACAACAACAACAAAAAAAACCAAAGGAGGTATGAAAGAAGAAATCCTAAAGGCAGCAAGAGATAAAGGTCAGACTACCTACTGGGGAAGACAACTAGAATAGCAGTAGATATCTACAGAAACACTTCAGGCTAGGACAGCTTGGAGCCCAGTCTTCAAAGTTCTCAAAGATAATCAATTTTAATCAATAATAACCTACCCAAATAAGCTAAGCTTCATCCGTGAGGAAGAATTAAAATCTTTCCCAGACAGTTAATCCCTAAGAACTTACACTGCCTCTAGAGCAATTCTACAAGAAACACTTAAGAAAGTATTAAACACAAAAGAAAGGGAAAAAAGAACAACAACATTCTTCACAGGAGTGATGGAAAAAGATTGAAAACCCAATGAATCAACTTCAAAATCAAAACAAACACAACAAACAAACAGGAACAACAACACCTCTATAGCAACCACATGGCAGGGATAAACTCTCAATAATTAACCTGAATGTGAATGGACTAAATGCACCACTGAGAAGACATAGAATAGCAAAATGGATAAAATATCATGAGGCAACAATATATTGTCTCCAAGAGACTCATCTCACCAGAAAGGAAACTCACAGACTCAAAGTAACAAGATATGAAGTGAGATTTCAGGTGAATGGAACACAAAAGAATGTTGGTGTTGCAATCATAATCTCGACAAAATACCCCTTAAGGTATCAAAAATTTTAAAAGATAAAGAAGGTCACTATATAATGATAAAAAGTTAAATCCATCAACAAGAAATATCCATCTTAAATATATATGCACCCAACATAGGAGCACCAACATTCATAAAGAAGCTTCTAGACAAACTTAGCAAAGAGATTGACTCTAACACTATCATAGCTGGGGACGTGAATATCCCACTCACAGCCCTAGACAGATCATCAAGACAAAAAATCAGCAAGGATATCTGGAACCTCAATGAGACTCTTGAACAAATGGACTTAATAGGTACCTACAGAACATTCCACCAAATGACCACAGAATATACACTCTAGTCATCACCACATGGAACATACTCCAAGATTGACCACATCATTGGTCAAAATCAAACATAAACAAATTTCATAAGATTGAAACCTTGCCATGCACCCTCTCAGACCACAGTATAAAAAAAATAAATATCAACACTAACAAAGTTCCCCCAAAACCCACACAGACATGGACACTAAACAGTATGATGCCAAGCAACTCCTGGGTTAACAATGAAGTCAAAACTGAGATTAAAAGGTACGTGGAAACAAATGAAAATGAAGAAGCATCTTACAAAAACATCTGGGATGCCTTGAAAGCAGTAATAAGAGGGAAATTCATATTTTTACAAACACACATGAAGAAAATGGAAAGATCACATGGTAACAAGTCACCTACAGAAGTTGGAAAAGCAAGACCACCAAAACCCAAACTTCAGCAGAAGAATCCAGATCACAAAAAGAAAATCTCAAATCTGGACATAGAAGACAAAAAGATATTACAAAAAGTCAATCAAAAAAAGCTGGTTCTTTGAAAGGATAAAAAAGATTGATGGTCCCCTAGCTAGACTGACCAAGAAAAAGAGAGAGAATGCACAGATAAACGCAATCAAAAACACAAAAGTGAAATTACAACTGACCTTAAAGAAATATAAAAGATTATCAGAGACTACTAAGTACACTTGTATGGAAACAAACTTGAAAACATAAAGGAAATGGAGGACTTTCTCACATCACACAACCTTCCTTGATTGAAACAAGAAGAAATCAAGACCCTAAACAGACCAATAACAACCTGGGAAATTGACTATATCATAAGAAAACCTCCTACAAAAAAAAGCTCTGGACCAGGTGGCTTTCCAGCAGAATTCTACAAAACATACAAGAAGGAACTGATACCAATTCTATTGAAAGTATTCCAGACAATTGAGAAATATGGAACTCTCCCCAAATC
>NW_007219325.1:0-777 GCF_000164805.1 Carlito syrichta | reverse complement strand
CGATCAGTTATATCCAAATAGGAAAAGAAGATGCCAAGCTATCTCTTTTTGCAGACGACATGATTCTATGCCTTGAAAACCAAAGAGAATCTGTCAAAAACCTCCTTGTACTGATAAAGGATTTTGGCAGAGTCTCAGGGTATAAAATAAATGTGCAAAAGACAATT
The DNA here is from genome assembly GCF_000164805.1 of Carlito syrichta. Classification (NCBI taxonomy): domain Eukaryota; kingdom Metazoa; phylum Chordata; class Mammalia; order Primates; family Tarsiidae; genus Carlito; species Carlito syrichta. The sequence continues at coordinate 610 of NW_007219325.1, read as the reverse complement.
ACATTTCTATACACCAATAATAAACAAACAGAAACCCAAATAAAAAGCACAATGCCATTCACAATAGCCTCAAGGAAAATGAAATACCTTGGCACGTTCCTAACCAGAGATGTAAAAGGCCTAAACAATGAAAGCTACAAAACGCTGTTCAAATAAACCAAAGATGACACAAACAAGTGGAAAAATATTCCATGCACATGTATTGGAAGAATAAACATTGTTAAGATGTCCATACTACCTAAGACAATTTACAGATTTAATGCAATACCCATCAAACTGCTAGCAACATTCTTCTCAGATGTAGAATCAACAAAACAGGAATTCATATGGAAACGTATATGACCAAGAATAGCCAAAACAATCCTTAGAGGAAAAAAAAGCTGGAGGTATCACACTCTCAAACTTTAAACGTTATTATAAAGCTATAATATCAAAACAGCCTGCTATTGAAACAAGAACAGGCATAAAGACCAAAGAAACTAGAACTGATTCCAGAAGCAAAACCTCAATTTCTCAATCGACTCATTTTCAACAAAGCCTCCACCACCTACCACTGGTGAGTTGAGAACCTATTCAGTAAATGTTGCTGGAAAAACTGGCCGATCAAATG
>NW_007219322.1:0-665 GCF_000164805.1 Carlito syrichta | reverse complement strand
TAGGGGGCCATGGTTTTTAAGAGGTAATGAAGCTGGGCTCGGTAGCTCAGCCTGTAATCCCGTGCCTTTGGGAGGCTTAGGTGAGTGGATTGCCTGAACCCGTGGGTTCGAGACTTGCCTGGGCAGCGAGACCTCATCTCTACAATAAATAAAAAAAAAATCAGCTGGGCGTGGTAGCGCGTGCCTGTAATTCTGGCTACTTGGAAGGCTGAGGCGGAAGGATCGCCGGAGCCCAGCAGGTCGACGCTGTGGTGGCCGGGAGCAGCCACTGCATTCCCGCAGTCTGGACGACAGAGTGAGACTCCAACTAAAAAAAAAAAAAAAAAAAAAAAGAGAGAGATAATGTAAAACAAAAGTCAGAGCAAAGAGGGGCATGAAGATGGAAATGGAATTTTGAAATGTGAAGAAAGAAAGTCACAGAACTTGGGGATATTGAACCTGAAAAAGAGAATTATTAGGAAAGAGCACTCATCCTTAGTTTCCTCAAAATTTTCAAAGTTTTCTTTTCTTATAATGAAATAAATAGGACAGCACACTAATTTTTTTAACTGTGAAATTTAGCAAAGGTAATAAATCAAACATCCTATATAAAGGAACTTCTTATTCATGAAATAGAATATGAACAACTCCCACAGAAGACACAAATTTATCTTTTCCCAATCAGA
>NW_007219321.1:0-796 GCF_000164805.1 Carlito syrichta | reverse complement strand
CTTTGGGAGGCTTAGGTGAGTGGATTGCCTGAACCCGTGGGTTCGAGACTTGCCTGGGCAGCGAGACCTCATCTCTACAATAAATAAAAAAAAAATCAGCTGGGCGTGGTAGCGCATGCCTGTAATTCTGGCTACTTGGAAGGCTGAGGCGGAAGGATCGCCGGAGCCCAGCAGGTCGACGCTGTGGTGGCCGGGAGCAGCCACTGCATTCCCGCAGTCTGGACGACAGAGTGAGACTCCAACTAAAAAAAAAAAAGAGAGAGATAATGTAAAACAAAAGTCAGAGCAAAGAGGGGCATGAAGATGGAAATGGAATTTTGAAATGTGAAGAAAGAAAGTCACAGAACTTGGGGATATTGAACCTGAAAAAGAGAATTATTAGGAAAGAGCACTCATCCTTAGTTTCCTCAAAATTTTCAAAGTTTTCTTTTCTTATAATGAAATAAATAGGACAGCACACTAATTTTTTTAACTGTGAAATTTAGCAAAGGTAATAAATCAAACATCCTATATAAAGGAACTTCTTATTCATGAAATAGAATATGAACAACTCCCACAGAAGACACAAATTTATCTTTTCCCAATCAGAAATGTGTCTTTTTCTTTTTATAGTGACGTGTACCCCAGAATTTGTTTTTTCCCCCTGCTGGTTCTGCATTAATGTATCCAATCACAGTATTATCTAAGTTTCCTTGTTTTTGAATTTTAGTTAAATGGAATCATACAATATTTTCATTAGGAATTTGTTTATTTTACTTGATATTATTCTAAGATTTTTAAAAATTTTCTGTGAAGT
>NW_007219320.1:0-9789 GCF_000164805.1 Carlito syrichta | reverse complement strand
CCCTAGCTAGACTGACCAAGAAAAAGAGAGAGAATGCACAGATAAACGCAATCAAAAACACAAAAGATGAAATTACAACTGACCTTAAAGAAATATAAAAGATTATCAGAGACTACTAAGTACACTTGTATGGAAACAAACTTGAAAACATAAAGGAAATGGAGGACTTTCTCACATCACACAACCTTCCTTGATTGAAACAAGAAGAAATCAAGACCCTAAACAGACCAATAACAACCTGGGAAATTGACTATATCATAAGAAAACCTCCTACAAAAAAAAGCTCTGGACCAGGTGGCTTTCCAGCAGAATTCTACAAAACATACAAGAAGGAACTGATACCAATTCTATTGAAAGTATTCCAGACAATTGAGAAATATGGAACTCTCCCCAAATCATTTTATGAAGCTAACATCACATTGATACCCAAGCCAGGTAAAGATCTAACAAGAAAGAGAACTACAGGCCAATATCCTTGATGAACAAAGATGCCAAAATTCTCAATAAGATCCTAGCAAACCGAATTCAACAACACATATCAGAAATCATTCACCATGACCCTTAAATGCAAGCCTGGTTCAACATTTGTAAGACCTTAAGCATAATTAAATACTTGAACAGACATAAAAACAAAAACCACATGATTATATCATTAGATTCAGAAAAAATTTTTGATAAAATCTATCACTGCTTCTTGATAAAAGCCTTTGAAAATCTAGGCATAGATGGAACATACCTCAAAATAGTAAGAGCCATCTATGAGATACCCACAGCCAGCATACTGCTAAACAGACAGAAATTGGAACCATTTACCCTGAAAAGTGGAACAGGCAAGGATGCTCACTCTCATCCCTTCTGTTCAACATAGTTTTGGAAGTCCTAGTGAGGGCCATCAGAGAAGAGAAGGCGATCAGTTATATCCAAATAGGAAAAGAAGATGCCAAGCTATCTCTTTTTGCAGACGACATGATTCTATGCCTTGAAAACCAAAGAGAATCTGTCAAAAACCTCCTTGTACTGATAAAGGATTTTGGCAGAGTCTCAGGGTATAAAATAAATGTGCAAAAGACAATTACATTTCTATACACCAATAATAAACAAACAGAAACCCAAATAAAAAGCACAATGCCATTCACAATAGCCTCAAGGAAAATGAAATACCTTGGCACGTTCCTAACCAGAGATGTAAAAGGCCTAAACAATGAAAGCTACAAAACGCTGTTCAAATAAACCAAAGATGACACAAACAAGTGGAAAAATATTCCATGCACATGTATTGGAAGAATAAACATTGTTAAGATGTCCATACTACCTAAGACAATTTACAGATTTAATGCAATACCCATCAAACTGCTAGCAACATTCTTCTCAGATGTAGAATCAACAAAACAGGAATTCATATGGAAACGTATATGACCAAGAATAGCCAAAACAATCCTTAGAGGAAAAAAAAGCTGGAGGTATCACACTCTCAAACTTTAAACGTTATTATAAAGCTATAATATCAAAACAGCCTGGTATTGAAACAAGAACAGGCATAAAGACCAAAGAACTAGAACTGATTCCAGAAGCAAAACCTCAATTTCTCAATCGACTCATTTTCAACAAAGCCTCCACCACCTACCACTGGTGAGTTGAAACCTATTCAGTAAATGTTGCTGGAAAAACTGGCCGATCAAATGCAGAGGATTGAAACAGGATCCCTACCTATCCCCATACACAAAAATTAACTCTAAATGGGTCAGAGACCAAAAATGTAAAACCTCAAACTATAAGAACCTTAGAAAATTCAGGAGACACCCTTATGGAAGTTGTAACTGGCAATCAATTTCTGAGCAAAAACCTGAAATGTTCAGGCCATAAGAGATAAGATAGACAAATGGGACTTCATCAAACTGACAAGCTTCTGGAAAGCCAAAGAAACCATCAAGAGAACTGAGAGATAGCCCACAGATTGGGAAAAAATATTTGTCAACTCCATGTCTGACAAAGGCCTAACATCTAGGATCTACAAAGAACTCAAATTGCTGAAAAGAAAAAAACAAACAGTCCCATTACAAAGTGGGCAAAAGATATGAATAGACAGTTCTCAAATGAAGACATACAAGCAGAAAACAGATACATGAAAAAATGCTCAGCCTCACTAGTCAACAAGGAGTTGCAAATTTAAACTACACTGAGATACCACCTAACTCCAGTCAGAATGGCCATCATCAATAACTCAAGAAATAACAGATGCTGGAGAGGATGTGAAAAAAGGGAACACTTCTACACTGTTGGTGGGAGTGTAATACGTTCAACCTCTATGGAAATCTGTGTGACAATTCCTAAAAGTTCTAAAAATCGATCTCCCATATGACCCCACAATCTTCCTACTGGGAATACACCTGGAAGAACTCGAAACACTATAAAAAAGACACCTGCACACTTATGTTTATTGCAGCCTTGTTCACAATAGCAAGAATATGGAACCAACCATGCTGCCCATCAAAAGAGGAGCTGGATAAAAAATGTGGTACATATACATGATGAAATATTATGCAGTCATAAAGAAAAACAAAATCATGAACTTTGCAGCAACCTGGATGAAATTGGAGTCTATAATACTGAGTGACCTTTCGCAGAAACAAAGAATCGAGAAATCCACTCATGAGTGGACCATGAACAGCTACTGTAATACTATAAGAAAAGGATTGACAGTAGTTGGAACCTGCAGTGGGTTGGGGGGAGGTGGGAATGACAGTAGTCAAAATCTGACTGGGGGCACACCTCATCAACAGGGGTACCTGCATGATGAATGTTTGTATAACCAACCCTGAATTGTACTACACAATTTGAAAATAAAAAAACTAAAATAATAATAATAAGGAGTTAAATAAATGTTTAAAAAGACATTTTATTGAAAAGTAGCTGAAAAAATAAAGTTAAGAAATTAATCAATAAAATAAAAATAGGATAATGAAATAATCGATTTTTTTAATGGAAGGAAACTGTCTTAATATAGTTGACTTCATTGTTCTGTTTGTCATACATGTAGAGATTATTTGCCTTAGGGTGCCATGGTTTTTAAGAGGTAATGAAGCTGGGCTCGGTAGCTCAGCCTGTAATCCCGTGCCTTTGGGAGGCTTAGGTGAGTGGATTGCCTGAACCCGTGGGTTCGAGACTTGCCTGGGCAGCGAGACCTCATCTCTACAATAAATAAAAAAAAAATCAGCTGGGCGTGGTAGCGCATGCCTGTAATTCTGGCTACTTGGAAGGCTGAGGCGGAAGGATCGCCGGAGCCCAGCAGGTCGACGCTGTGGTGGCCGGGAGCAGCCACTGCATTCCCGCAGTCTGGACGACAGAGTGAGACTCCAACTAAAAAAAAAAAAAAAAAAAAAAGAGAGAGATAATGTAAAACAAAAGTCAGAGCAAAGAGGGGCATGAAGATGGAAATGGAATTTTGAAATGTGAAGAAAGAAAGTCACAGAACTTGGGGATATTGAACCTGAAAAAGAGAATTATTAGGAAAGAGCACTCATCCTTAGTTTCCTCAAAATTTTCAAAGTTTTCTTTTCTTATAATGAAATAAATAGGACAGCACACTAATTTTTTTAACTGTGAAATTTAGCAAAGGTAATAAATCAAACATCCTATATAAAGGAACTTCTTATTCATGAAATAGAATATGAACAACTCCCACAGAAGACACAAATTTATCTTTTCCCAATCAGAAATGTGTCTTTTTCTTTTTATAGTGACGTGTACCCCAGAATTTGTTTTTTCCCCCTGCTGGTTCTGCATTAATGTATCCAATCACAGTATTATCTAAGTTTCCTTGTTTTTGAATTTTAGTTAAATGGAATCATACAATATTTTCATTAGGAATTTGTTTATTTTACTTGATATTATTCTAAGATTTTTAAAAATTTTCTGTGAAGTTGTAATTCATTTTTTTTACTGTTATCCAGTTTACCATTTTAAAAAAGTAAACAACAATTTAACTATATACATATTACTGTGGATTGGCATTTGAGGTTTTTCAAGTTTTTTGTCTATTATGAACGATGTTGTCTTGGACTTTTTTTGGTCTGTATCCTGTACACATGCACATTGAAGTCTTTAGTGTATAATTCTAGGAATAAAAATGATGGCTCATCCTACTTTGTGTTTTTTACTTGTTTTGACTTGGTGCTTCTCTTAGCTTGGTTCTTCCTTCTTTTATGACCTCATAACTTTCTGTATTCTTCCTTTATCTGCAGGCTATAGATTATTATCCTTCAAAATAAGTAGCCCCAAAATAAAACACACATAGTCGTTTTATCCTAATTTACTCATCATCATCATTATCCTCCTACGAGACATCATAAGTCACATGGAACTCTTTAACACCACTTAATTCCTTTCACTTACAAAATATTGTCATTTTTTATTTGTACTATTTTTTAAATGTCATTTTAATTATTTATTTATTAGCTCTTTCAGTATAAGACAGTTTTAAGAGTTCTATTATAAAGACCTTTTAAGGAATTGTGAATAAATATCTACTGTCTATTAAGCTAGTTCAGTTACAAATATTTATCTCTCACTTCCATCAAGCTTCCTAGTTGCTCTTCCATTTGATACATTTTAATTGCCTAAATTATTTTCTTCAGTTATTACATTCTGGTAGAATATACTTGCATTTTCTTCCTGAATGTAACATTGCCATTTTTAAAAGACTTTGGTTATGTTTAGAATTCTGTATTAAAAGATATTTTATTTCCATGCCCTGACTATTTAATTTCATTATCTTATATCTTACATTGTTGCTGTTGAGAAATAAGAGATTATTCTGTTACTTCCTTGAAGGTGTTCCCTCTTAAATTTTTTTTTTTTAACCTGTATAATTGTATTTGATTTTCTGCAGTTTTACAGTGATTTCTTTTGGCCTAGGCCATTTTTATCTATAGTGTTTGGGTCATTCTTAGCAATAATCTCTGGATAATTCTCAGCAATAATCTCATGAATATTGCTTCTCTTATTCTTGCTCCTCATCTTCTGAAAATATGCCCATCTCTCACAAAAAATACATTTATATTCTCATTCTAATTTGTATGTCTTTTAAAACCTTTTGTGAGCATTTAATGCTTTTGTTTCTCTATGCTCGATTAGATAATTTCTTCTGACCTACTTTTCAGTTTACCAACTCTCTCTTCATAAAGAGAAAACCCATTTTTAAACCTCTTATGTAAAATTTTCATGACAATTTTTATTCAGTTTGATTTTTTTTTCAGATCTGCACTGTTACCTTTTTTTAAAGCTTTTTGATATCTGTACATCTTTCTTTCAAAATTGTTCTTAAAATCTTTATTTTAAAACTTAAATAAAATGAAATATTTCATTGGCAAAAGGTATAGAAAAAATTCTTCACAATCAAATGATATTCTAAAATTACATTAAATAATGAATGAACAAATATTTTGACTCTTGCTCTTTTAAATGTTTCTCATTTTCTCCTTCATACCAATTCTACACACTTTTTCATCCCTGATTTGAAACTCATTTTGACAGTATCAATGGTGTACTAAGTTCACTGATTTTTATTGTGTTTTTCCAGTTGGAGGCTAAGAGGATGCTATGATTTGAATAGGTCCTTAAAAGTTCATGTGTTTGAAGCTTAATTTCCAGTGTAACAGAGTTCAGAGGTGGAAGCTTTAAGAGACTTTGCTCTCATAATTGGATTAATGCTTTTATATCAGGAGTGGGTTGCTTATACCACAAGGAGTTTCAGAGAAAAGGTGGATCTGGACCCCTTCCACTCTGTCACTCTCTAACATGCATTCACTTTTAACTTTCACCATGGGATGATGCAGGAAGAAGGCAAGAAGAAGGCTTGCCAGAAACAGCCAACTAGACTTTGGACTTCCCAACCTTCAAAACTGTTAAACATAAATCTCTGTTCTTTATAAATTACCCACTCTCAGGTATTATTTTATAGCAGCACAAAATGGACTAAGATATAAGACAAGATGAATATGAGGATGGAATATTAGTGTTTCCGAGTCCTCCATTTAATTTCACCAGGGGATAGCTGTGTTACTCTGATGAAGTTCAAGTCTCCTGTCCAACAGTCTGTGGTATAGCCATAATCTCTGGAATATGGTGATGAAACATTATTTTCCTCAACAGGCCAAGGGGTGATACAAGCTCTACTGTTGCTGGTCCTAGGATACTGCACCAGTGTGCATTGGTTGACCTTACCTCTATTCATACCTTTGTAGAAACTCTCTCCCTTTATTAAATTTCCTCAATTATCTGCTTTGTTAACTGTTTTTTGAGACTTTGATTAATATGGACCTAGAATGAGACATTCTATTATCTATATCTATTTATCAATCAATATTCAACCGTTATTTACCAAAACATTGTATAGAGAACTTTTGGTGGTGGATTTGTCCAGACTCATGGACTTTCATTATCTCAACATGAGTAGTTTCATGGAATGATGTAGATCTAGAACAAAAAAGGAAAGTGAAGAAATAACAGCAAAAACAAGCTTAGTTTGAGAAGCTTATGTTGGTGGATTGTGTATTTATTGTGAATTTATATACATTGCATATACATAATTTCACCATATATAATAATATATGCATACACATATATTTATATATATTTATATGCATGTGTGTATAAATTGCATATGTATGTGGATTATAAATATATAATACTTTGCTCAGGGATCTTTTATTGCACTAGGTTAAATTATAAATATACATAATTTTATTATGTTTCCAAACTTGTGTGTTAAAATGGAATAGAGAAGAAATTTTAATACTCAACATAACATGATGTTAAAAATTCACATATCTACATCATATACTAAATATCATTTTAAAGAATGGGAGAAAGAGTGTAAACCTGAAATTTTATGTCAGGTTGACAAGTAAATTGAAAGCAGTATTGTAATAAACATGGAGAGATAATAGATGTATTTCTTAATTCATTTTCATATGCTATTTGAAGAGTTAATACAGTTTGCCATTAAAGCTGCTCAGCAATATGACCAGCAAGGTAGAGCATAAGTGAGGCAGATCAAGGCCTGAGGTACTGATTTAGGTTTTACTTGTGTATATCAATGGTTGGAGTTATGCCATGGGTTTTTTGTTTGTTAACTTTTGTATTTTTAAAAATTTGTTTAAAATTTTAAATCTTTATGGGTACATGGTAGGTATATATATTTATGGCATACAAGAGATGCTTTGATACAGGCATACAATGTGTAACAATGCAATCAGGGTAATTAGGGTATCCATCACCTCAAGCGTTATTAATTCTTTGTGTTAGGGACATTTTGATTCCATTCTTAGTTTGTTTGTTTTTTTTATGGCTGGAGTCTCAGAGTTGCCCAGGCTGAAGTGGAGTGGTGTGCTCATGGCCACTGCAGTCTCAATCTGCTGGGCTCGGGTGATCCTTCCACCTCAGCCTTCCAAGTAGCTGGACCCACAGGTATGTGCCACCATGCCTGGCTAATTTTTTGATTTATTGTAGAGACGAGGTCTCTCCAAGTTACTCAGGCTTGTCTTGAGCCCTTGGGCTCAGGTAATCCTCTCAGCCCTGCCTCCCAAAGTGCTGAGATTACAGGCATGAGCCACCATGCCCAGCATTCTTAGTTATTTTTAATATGCAATACATTGTTATTGGCTGTTCTTACCTATCAAATGCTGACTTTATTCATTCTGTCTATGTTTTTGCACCTCTTAGGCATTCCCTATTATCCCCCGCCCCCGCCACACACTACCTTTCCCAGCCTCTGGTCACCATCATTCTTCTCTCTATCTCCATGTTATCAATTGTTTTAATTTTTTGCTCCCAAATATGAGTGAGAACATGCCAAATGTGTCTTCCTGTGCCTGACTTATTCCACTTAACATAATGTCTTCCATATTGTTGCAAATAACTGGTTCTCATTCCTTTATATGTCTGAATAATATTCCATTGTGTTTGTGTGTGTGTGTATGTGTGTGAGCATATGAAAATTAAGAAACACATCTATTATCTCTCCATGTTCTTCACCCATTTATTCATTGATGAACACTTAAGTGGATTCTAAACTTTGCTATTGTGAATAGGGCTGCAATGAACATGGGAGTACAGATATCTCTTTGATACACTGATGATACTCAGTGATCTATCATAGAAACAGATAACTGAGTATCACACATTTTCACTCAAAAGCAGACCCTGAACAATGATCATATTACTATAAGAAAGGGAATGGCAGTAGTGGGAAACTGCCAGGAGAGGGAGTGAGGAAGGCACATTTCCTCAAAAAAGGTACCTGATCTCAAACCAGGTGATGTGAGGACCAAAGTGATGTCCAGACTTTATCTGTACAATGACCATATGTAGACACGGGTTATATTAAGAGAATAAACTGATAAGATTAGGACCACAAATTTGTGTTTTGGGGATAACATATTATTCAGAGACAGGAAAAATAAGAGCCAGACGATAATATGGACAAAAAGAAGTGTACAAGATTTGTTTTAAAAAGAACCATTTTATCAGCTCACTACCAAATCTACTAATCTATCTATATCTTACCCATGTTTTCTGCCTTTTCTCTTATCACAATGTGTTAACTGTCATTGTTCCCACCCAAACTTACTCCCTTGCACACTGGATCCCATTCCTTTTTCTTTCCCTTCATAAACTATGCTTCTGTAATTATTCTCTTTCTCTTGCATTACCATTTGTTTTTTATTTCTCAATAAGATCATTCTCATTATGATGTCACCACATCATTACACCACCTTTTCATAAAAAAGACAGTTTGTTATAATTTTCTTGTGATATATTTGTTTATGTTTTTCATATGAGGAATTCATATAATGAATTTTTATGATGTGCACGGTAAGCACATTAGACATGTAACTTCTGGTACTTCGCCTGTGCCCTAGAATGAAGACATGGAGTACAAGACTGGACTGAACACGAAGCCTGGAGCCTCCTCAGTGCAAGACAAGTCCAGCATAACTCAATCAAACACAGTCAATCTTCAGAGGGAGGCATAACAATTAATAGCTGATATTGTAATCCATTGAGATTTTGAGGCCCACTACTTCTCAAAGTAGGCCTATTTTTGCTGTTCTCTCTTCACTTCCCTTTTATTGCTGTTATTTCTTTGCTTTCCTTTTTTGTTCTAGATCATATCTGTATAATTTCATGAAACTACTCATGTTGAGGTAATGAAAGGCAAATCCTGATAAATATGATGGTCAGTTATCAGTCTTCTTTTAATGCATTAAACAGAGTTGAAACTTCCTATGTAGAACACCTTTTTACCAAGCTTCCTAAATGTTCCACTCTTATTTTTCTCCTGCTTTACTATCACAGATTTTTACCTTTTCCTCTTGCTCTTCCTGTCATCTTAGTCCAGAAATACCTCAAGATTTGGCTCCCAGTCCTTTTTTCCTTCCTAAGTATACTCGCATTTCTCTTTCCTACATTACTCATATTCTAAATTATTTTATATTATCCCCCAATATTACCAATCATCGTTTTGATAATGACTACCAAATTTATATATCTAACCTAAGCCTCTTCTTTGGGTTCTTTCTCAATATTAGCTAAATTCCCTTGAAAATCTAGTAGAAATCATACATTTAACATGTCATTAATCAATTAAGATACATGCATGATATTAATATGTTAATATATGGCAAGTTTAGATTGGTGTATATATCTCGGTATTATCTTTACAACTCTCCTAAATCTAAGGCCACAAGACAGAAAGTTATTTTTTTTAAAGATGAGATTGTCTTTTGA
>NW_007219319.1:0-5770 GCF_000164805.1 Carlito syrichta | reverse complement strand
TTTTCAAGTTTTTTGTCTATTATGAACGATGTGTCTTGGACTTTTTTTGGTCTGTATCCTGTACACATGCACATTGAAGTCTTTAGTGTATAATTCTAGGAATAAAAATGATGGCTCATCCTACTTTGTGTTTTTTACTTGTTTTGACTTGGTGCTTCTCTTAGCTTGGGTCTTCCTTCTTTTATGACCTCATAACTTTCTGTATTCTTCCTTTATCTGCAGGCTATAGATTATTATCCTTCAAAATAAGTAGCCCCAAAATAAAACACACATAGTCGTTTTATCCTAATTTACTCATCATCATCATTATCCTCCTACGAGACATCATAAGTCACATGGAACTCTTTAACACCACTTAATTCCTTTCACTTACAAAATATTGTCATTTTTTATTTGTACTATTTTTTAAATGTCATTTTAATTATTTATTTATTAGCTCTTTCAGTATAAGACAGTTTTAAGAGTTCTATTATAAAGACCTTTTAAGGAATTGTGAATAAATATCTACTGTCTATTAAGCTAGTTAAGTTACAAATATTTATCTCTCACTTCCATCAAGCTTCCTAGTTGCTCTTCCATTTGATACATTTTAATTGCCTAAATTATTTTCTTCAGTTATTACATTCTGGTAGAATATACTTGCATTTTCTTCCTGAATGTAACATTGCCATTTTTAAAAGACTTTGGTTATGTTTAGAATTCTGTATTAAAAGATATTTTATTTCCATGCCCTGACTATTTAATTTCATTATCTTATATCTTACATTGTTGCTGTTGAGAAATAAGAGATTATTCTGTTACTTCCTTGAAGGTGTTCCCTCTTAAATTTTTTTTTTTTAACCTGTATAATTGTATTTGATTTTCTGCAGTTTTACAGTGATTTCTTTTGGCCTAGGCCATTTTTATCTATAGTGTTTGGGTCATTCTTAGCAATAATCTCTGGATAATTCTCAGCAATAATCTCATGAATATTGCTTCTCTTATTCTTGCTCCTCATCTTCTGAAAATATGCCCATCTCTCACAAAAAATACATTTATATTCTCATTCTAATTTGTATGTCTTTTAAAACCTTTTGTGAGCATTTAATGCTTTTGTTTCTCTATGCTCGATTAGATAATTTCTTCTGACCTACTTTTCAGTTTACCAACTCTCTCTTCATAAAGAGAAAACCCATTTTTAAACCTCTTATGTAAAATTTTCATGACAATTTTTATTCAGTTTGATTTTTTTTTCAGATCTGCACTGTTACCTTTTTTTAAAGCTTTTTGATATCTGTACATCTTTCTTTCAAAATTGTTCTTAAAATCTTTATTTTAAAACTTAAATAAAATGAAATATTTCATTGGCAAAAGGTATAGAAAAAATTCTTCACAATCAAATGATATTCTAAAATTACATTAAATAATGAATGAACAAATATTTTGACTCTTGCTCTTTTAAATGTTTCTCATTTTCTCCTTCATACCAATTCTACACACTTTTTCATCCCTGATTTGAAACTCATTTTGACAGTATCAATGGTGTACTAAGTTCACTGATTTTTATTGTGTTTTTCCAGTTGGAGGCTAAGAGGATGCTATGATTTGAATAGGTCCTTAAAAGTTCATGTGTTTGAAGCTTAATTTCCAGTGTAACAGAGTTCAGAGGTGGAAGCTTTAAGAGACTTTGCTCTCATAATTGGATTAATGCTTTTATATCAGGAGTGGGTTGCTTATACCACAAGGAGTTTCAGAGAAAAGGTGGATCTGGACCCCTTCCACTCTGTCACTCTCTAACATGCATTCACTTTTAACTTTCACCATGGGATGATGCAGGAAGAAGGCAAGAAGAAGGCTTGCCAGAAACAGCCAACTAGACTTTGGACTTCCCAACCTTCAAAACTGTTAAACATAAATCTCTGTTCTTTATAAATTACCCACTCTCAGGTATTATTTTATAGCAGCACAAAATGGACTAAGATATAAGACAAGATGAATATGAGGATGGAATATTAGTGTTTCCGAGTCCTCCATTTAATTTCACCAGGGGATAGCTGTGTTACTCTGATGAAGTTCAAGTCTCCTGTCCAACAGTCTGTGGTATAGCCATAATCTCTGGAATATGGTGATGAAACATTATTTTCCTCAACAGGCCAAGGGGTGATACAAGCTCTACTGTTGCTGGTCCTAGGATACTGCACCAGTGTGCATTGGTTGACCTTACCTCTATTCATACCTTTGTAGAAACTCTCTCCCTTTATTAAATTTCCTCAATTATCTGCTTTGTTAACTGTTTTTTGAGACTTTGATTAATATGGACCTAGAATGAGACATTCTATTATCTATATCTATTTATCAATCAATATTCAACCGTTATTTACCAAAACATTGTATAGAGAACTTATGCTGGTGGATTTGTCCAGACTCATGGACTTTCATTATCTCAACATGAGTAGTTTCATGGAATGATGTAGATCTAGAACAAAAAAGGAAAGTGAAGAAATAACAGCAAAAACAAGCTTAGTTTGAGAAGCTTATGTTGGTGGATTGTGTATTTATTGTGAATTTATATACATTGCATATACATAATTTCACCATATATAATAATATATGCATACACATATATTTATATATATTTATATGCATGTGTGTATAAATTGCATATGTATGTGGATTATAAATATATAATACTTTGCTCAGGGATCTTTTATTGCACTAGGTTAAATTATAAATATACATAATTTTATTATGTTTCCAAACTTGTGTGTTAAAATGGAATAGAGAAGAAATTTTAATACTCAACATAACATGATGTTAAAAATTCACATATCTACATCATATACTAAATATCATTTTAAAGAATGGGAGAAAGAGTGTAAACCTGAAATTTTATGTCAGGTTGACAAGTAAATTGAAAGCAGTATTGTAATAAACATGGAGAGATAATAGATGTATTTCTTAATTCATTTTCATATGCTATTTGAAGAGTTAATACAGTTTGCCATTAAAGCTGCTCAGCAATATGACCAGCAAGGTAGAGCATAAGTGAGGCAGATCAAGGCCTGAGGTACTGATTTAGGTTTTACTTGTGTATATCAATGGTTGGAGTTATGCCATGGGTTTTTTGTTTGTTAACTTTTGTATTTTTAAAAATTTGTTTAAAATTTTAAATCTTTATGGGTACATGGTAGGTATATATATTTATGGCATACAAGAGATGCTTTGATACAGGCATACAATGTGTAACAATGCAATCAGGGTAATTAGGGTATCCATCACCTCAAGCGTTATTAATTCTTTGTGTTAGGGACATTTTGATTCCATTCTTAGTTTGTTTGTTTTTTTTTTGGCTGGAGTCTCAGAGTTGCCCAGGCTGAAGTGGAGTGGTGTGCTCATGGCCACTGCAGTCTCAATCTGCTGGGCTCGGGTGATCCTTCCACCTCAGCCTTCCAAGTAGCTGGACCCACAGGTATGTGCCACCATGCCTGGCTAATTTTTTGATTTATTGTAGAGACGAGGTCTCTCCAAGTTACTCAGGCTTGTCTTGAGCCCTTGGGCTCAGGTAATCCTCTCAGCCCTGCCTCCCAAAGTGCTGGGATTACAGGCATGAGCCACCATGCCCAGCATTCTTAGTTATTTTTAATATGCAATACATTGTTATTGGCTGTTCTTACCTATCAAATGCTGACTTTATTCATTCTGTCTATGTTTTTGCACCTCTTAGGCATTCCCTATTATCCCCCGCCCCCGCCACACACTACCTTTCCCAGCCTCTGGTCACCATCATTCTTCTCTCTATCTCCATGTTATCAATTGTTTTAATTTTTTGCTCCCAAATATGAGTGAGAACATGCCAAATGTGTCTTCCTGTGCCTGACTTATTCCACTTAACATAATGTCTTCCATATTGTTGCAAATAACTGGTTCTCATTCCTTTATATGTCTGAATAATATTCCATTGTGTTTGTGTGTGTGTGTATGTGTGTGAGCATATGAAAATTAAGAAACACATCTATTATCTCTCCATGTTCTTCACCCATTTATTCATTGATGAACACTTAAGTGGATTCTAAACTTTGCTATTGTGAATAGGGCTGCAATGAACATGGGAGTACAGATATCTCTTTGATACACTGATGATACTCAGTGATCTATCATAGAAACAGATAACTGAGTATCACACATTTTCACTCAAAAGCAGACCCTGAACAATGATCATATTACTATAAGAAAGGGAATGGCAGTAGTGGGAAACTGCCAGGAGAGGGAGTGAGGAAGGCACATTTCCTCAAAAAAGGTACCTGATCTCAAACCAGGTGATGTGAGGACCAAAGTGATGTCCAGACTTTATCTGTACAATGACCATATGTAGACACGGGTTATATTAAGAGAATAAACTGATAAGATTAGGACCACAAATTTGTGTTTTGGGGATAACATATTATTCAGAGACAGGAAAAATAAGAGCCAGACGATAATATGGACAAAAAGAAGTGTACAAGATTTGTTTTAAAAAGAACCATTTTATCAGCTCACTACCAAATCTACTAATCTATCTATATCTTACCCATGTTTTCTGCCTTTTCTCTTATCACAATGTGTTAACTGTCATTGTTCCCACCCAAACTTACTCCCTTGCACACTGGATCCCATTCCTTTTTCTTTCCCTTCATAAACTATGCTTCTGTAATTATTCTCTTTCTCTTGCATTACCATTTGTTTTTTATTTCTCAATAAGATCATTCTCATTATGATGTCACCACATCATTACACCACCTTTTCATAAAAAAGACAGTTTGTTATAATTTTCTTGTGATATATTTGTTTATGTTTTTCATATGAGGAATTCATATAATGAATTTTTATGATGTGCACGGTAAGCACATTAGACATGTAACTTCTGGTACTTCGCCTGTGCCCTAGAATGAAGACATGGAGTACAAGACTGGACTGAACACGAAGCCTGGAGCCTCCTCAGTGCAAGACAAGTCCAGCATAACTCAATCAAACACAGTCAATCTTCAGAGGGAGGCATAACAATTAATAGCTGATATTGTAATCCATTGAGATTTTGAGGCCCACTACTTCTCAAAGTAGGCCTATTTTTGCTGTTCTCTCTTCACTTCCCTTTTATTGCTGTTATTTCTTTGCTTTCCTTTTTTGTTCTAGATCATATCTGTATAATTTCATGAAACTACTCATGTTGAGGTAATGAAAGGCAAATCCTGATAAATATGATGGTCAGTTATCAGTCTTCTTTTAATGCATTAAACAGAGTTGAAACTTCCTATGTAGAACACCTTTTTACCAAGCTTCCTAAATGTTCCACTCTTATTTTTCTCCTGCTTTACTATCACAGATTTTTACCTTTTCCTCTTGCTCTTCCTGTCATCTTAGTCCAGAAATACCTCAAGATTTGGCTCCCAGTCCTTTTTTCCTTCCTAAGTATACTCGCATTTCTCTTTCCTACATTACTCATATTCTAAATTATTTTATATTATCCCCCAATATTACCAATCATCGTTTTGAT
Source organism: Carlito syrichta (assembly GCF_000164805.1). NCBI lineage: Eukaryota > Metazoa > Chordata > Mammalia > Primates > Tarsiidae > Carlito > Carlito syrichta. The sequence continues at coordinate 261 of NW_007219319.1, read as the reverse complement.
AATGACTACCAAATTTATATATCTAACCTAAGCCTCTTCTTTGGGTTCTTTCTCAATATTAGCTAAATTCCCTTGAAAATCTAGTAGAAATCATACATTTAACATGTCATTAATCAATTAAGATACATGCATGATATTAATATGTTAATATATGGCAAGTTTAGATTGGTGTATATATCTCGGTATTATCTTTACAACTCTCCTAAATCTAAGGCCACAAGACAGAAAGTTATTTTTTTTAAAGATGAGATTGTCTTTTGA
>NW_007219318.1:0-5825 GCF_000164805.1 Carlito syrichta | reverse complement strand
AAAAGTAAACAACAATTTAACTATATACATATTACTGTGGATTGGCATTTGAGGTTTTTCAAGTTTTTGTCTATTATGAACGATGTTGTCTTGGACTTTTTTTGGTCTGTATCCTGTACACATGCACATTGAAGTCTTTAGTGTATAATTCTAGGAATAAAAATGATGGCTCATCATACTTTGTATTTTTTACTTGTTTTGACTTGGTGCTTCTCTTAGCTTGGTTCTTCCTTCTTTTATGACCTCATAACTTTCTGTATTCTTCCTTTATCTGCAGGCTATAGATTATTATCCTTCAAAATAAGTAGCCCCAAAATAAAACACACATAGTCGTTTTATCCTAATTTACTCATCATCATCATTATCCTCCTACGAGACATCATAAGTCACATGGAACTCTTTAACACCACTTAATTCCTTTCACTTACAAAATATTGTCATTTTTTATTTGTACTATTTTTTAAATGTCATTTTAATTATTTATTTATTAGCTCTTTCAGTATAAGACAGTTTTAAGAGTTCTATTATAAAGACCTTTTAAGGAATTGTGAATAAATATCTACTGTCTATTAAGCTAGTTCAGTTACAAATATTTATCTCTCACTTCCATCAAGCTTCCTAGTTGCTCTTCCATTTGATACATTTTAATTGCCTAAATTATTTTCTTCAGTTATTACATTCTGGTAGAATATACTTGCATTTTCTTCCTGAATGTAACATTGCCATTTTTAAAAGACTTTGGTTATGTTTAGAATTCTGTATTAAAAGATATTTTATTTCCATGCCCTGACTATTTAATTTCATTATCTTATATCTTACATTGTTGCTGTTGAGAAATAAGAGATTATTCTGTTACTTCCTTGAAGGTGTTCCCTCTTAAATTTTTTTTTTTTAACCTGTATAATTGTATTTGATTTTCTGCAGTTTTACAGTGATTTCTTTTGGCCTAGGCCATTTTTATCTATAGTGTTTGGGTCATTCTTAGCAATAATCTCTGGATAATTCTCAGCAATAATCTCATGAATATTGCTTCTCTTATTCTTGCTCCTCATCTTCTGAAAATATGCCCATCTCTCACAAAAAATACATTTATATTCTCATTCTAATTTGTATGTCTTTTAAAACCTTTTGTGAGCATTTAATGCTTTTGTTTCTCTATGCTCGATTAGATAATTTCTTCTGACCTACTTTTCAGTTTACCAACTCTCTCTTCATAAAGAGAAAACCCATTTTTAAACCTCTTATGTAAAATTTTCATGACAATTTTTATTCAGTTTGATTTTTTTTTCAGATCTGCACTGTTACCTTTTTTTAAAGCTTTTTGATATCTGTACATCTTTCTTTCAAAATTGTTCTTAAAATCTTTATTTTAAAACTTAAATAAAATGAAATATTTCATTGGCAAAAGGTATAGAAAAAATTCTTCACAATCAAATGATATTCTAAAATTACATTAAATAATGAATGAACAAATATTTTGACTCTTGCTCTTTTAAATGTTTCTCATTTTCTCCTTCATACCAATTCTACACACTTTTTCATCCCTGATTTGAAACTCATTTTGACAGTATCAATGGTGTACTAAGTTCACTGATTTTTATTGTGTTTTTCCAGTTGGAGGCTAAGAGGATGCTATGATTTGAATAGGTCCTTAAAAGTTCATGTGTTTGAAGCTTAATTTCCAGTGTAACAGAGTTCAGAGGTGGAAGCTTTAAGAGACTTTGCTCTCATAATTGGATTAATGCTTTTATATCAGGAGTGGGTTGCTTATACCACAAGGAGTTTCAGAGAAAAGGTGGATCTGGACCCCTTCCACTCTGTCACTCTCTAACATGCATTCACTTTTAACTTTCACCATGGGATGATGCAGGAAGAAGGCAAGAAGAAGGCTTGCCAGAAACAGCCAACTAGACTTTGGACTTCCCAACCTTCAAAACTGTTAAACATAAATCTCTGTTCTTTATAAATTACCCACTCTCAGGTATTATTTTATAGCAGCACAAAATGGACTAAGATATAAGACAAGATGAATATGAGGATGGAATATTAGTGTTTCCGAGTCCTCCATTTAATTTCACCAGGGGATAGCTGTGTTACTCTGATGAAGTTCAAGTCTCCTGTCCAACAGTCTGTGGTATAGCCATAATCTCTGGAATATGGTGATGAAACATTATTTTCCTCAACAGGCCAAGGGGTGATACAAGCTCTACTGTTGCTGGTCCTAGGATACTGCACCAGTGTGCATTGGTTGACCTTACCTCTATTCATACCTTTGTAGAAACTCTCTCCCTTTATTAAATTTCCTCAATTATCTGCTTTGTTAACTGTTTTTTGAGACTTTGATTAATATGGACCTAGAATGAGACATTCTATTATCTATATCTATTTATCAATCAATATTCAACCGTTATTTACCAAAACATTGTATAGAGAACTTATGCTGGTGGATTTGTCCAGACTCATGGACTTTCATTATCTCAACATGAGTAGTTTCATGGAATGATGTAGATCTAGAACAAAAAAGGAAAGTGAAGAAATAACAGCAAAAACAAGCTTAGTTTGAGAAGCTTATGTTGGTGGATTGTGTATTTATTGTGAATTTATATACATTGCATATACATAATTTCACCATATATAATAATATATGCATACACATATATTTATATATATTTATATGCATGTGTGTATAAATTGCATATGTATGTGGATTATAAATATATAATACTTTGCTCAGGGATCTTTTATTGCACTAGGTTAAATTATAAATATACATAATTTTATTATGTTTCCAAACTTGTGTGTTAAAATGGAATAGAGAAGAAATTTTAATACTCAACATAACATGATGTTAAAAATTCACATATCTACATCATATACTAAATATCATTTTAAAGAATGGGAGAAAGAGTGTAAACCTGAAATTTTATGTCAGGTTGACAAGTAAATTGAAAGCAGTATTGTAATAAACATGGAGAGATAATAGATGTATTTCTTAATTCATTTTCATATGCTATTTGAAGAGTTAATACAGTTTGCCATTAAAGCTGCTCAGCAATATGACCAGCAAGGTAGAGCATAAGTGAGGCAGATCAAGGCCTGAGGTACTGATTTAGGTTTTACTTGTGTATATCAATGGTTGGAGTTATGCCATGGGTTTTTTGTTTGTTAACTTTTGTATTTTTAAAAATTTGTTTAAAATTTTAAATCTTTATGGGTACATGGTAGGTATATATATTTATGGCATACAAGAGATGCTTTGATACAGGCATACAATGTGTAACAATGCAATCAGGGTAATTAGGGTATCCATCACCTCAAGCGTTATTAATTCTTTGTGTTAGGGACATTTTGATTCCATTCTTAGTTTGTTTGTTTTTTTTTTGGCTGGAGTCTCAGAGTTGCCCAGGCTGAAGTGGAGTGGTGTGCTCATGGCCACTGCAGTCTCAATCTGCTGGGCTCGGGTGATCCTTCCACCTCAGCCTTCCAAGTAGCTGGACCCACAGGTATGTGCCACCATGCCTGGCTAATTTTTTGATTTATTGTAGAGACGAGGTCTCTCCAAGTTACTCAGGCTTGTCTTGAGCCCTTGGGCTCAGGTAATCCTCTCAGCCCTGCCTCCCAAAGTGCTGGGATTACAGGCATGAGCCACCATGCCCAGCATTCTTAGTTATTTTTAATATGCAATACATTGTTATTGGCTGTTCTTACCTATCAAATGCTGACTTTATTCATTCTGTCTATGTTTTTGCACCTCTTAGGCATTCCCTATTATCCCCCGCCCCCGCCACACACTACCTTTCCCAGCCTCTGGTCACCATCATTCTTCTCTCTATCTCCATGTTATCAATTGTTTTAATTTTTTGCTCCCAAATATGAGTGAGAACATGCCAAATGTGTCTTCCTGTGCCTGACTTATTCCACTTAACATAATGTCTTCCATATTGTTGCAAATAACTGGTTCTCATTCCTTTATATGTCTGAATAATATTCCATTGTGTTTGTGTGTGTGTGTATGTGTGTGAGCATATGAAAATTAAGAAACACATCTATTATCTCTCCATGTTCTTCACCCATTTATTCATTGATGAACACTTAAGTGGATTCTAAACTTTGCTATTGTGAATAGGGCTGCAATGAACATGGGAGTACAGATATCTCTTTGATACACTGATGATACTCAGTGATCTATCATAGAAACAGATAACTGAGTATCACACATTTTCACTCAAAAGCAGACCCTGAACAATGATCATATTACTATAAGAAAGGGAATGGCAGTAGTGGGAAACTGCCAGGAGAGGGAGTGAGGAAGGCACATTTCCTCAAAAAAGGTACCTGATCTCAAACCAGGTGATGTGAGGACCAAAGTGATGTCCAGACTTTATCTGTACAATGACCATATGTAGACACGGGTTATATTAAGAGAATAAACTGATAAGATTAGGACCACAAATTTGTGTTTTGGGGATAACATATTATTCAGAGACAGGAAAAATAAGAGCCAGACGATAATATGGACAAAAAGAAGTGTACAAGATTTGTTTTAAAAAGAACCATTTTATCAGCTCACTACCAAATCTACTAATCTATCTATATCTTACCCATGTTTTCTGCCTTTTCTCTTATCACAATGTGTTAACTGTCATTGTTCCCACCCAAACTTACTCCCTTGCACACTGGATCCCATTCCTTTTTCTTTCCCTTCATAAACTATGCTTCTGTAATTATTCTCTTTCTCTTGCATTACCATTTGTTTTTTATTTCTCAATAAGATCATTCTCATTATGATGTCACCACATCATTACACCACCTTTTCATAAAAAAGACAGTTTGTTATAATTTTCTTGTGATATATTTGTTTATGTTTTTCATATGAGGAATTCATATAATGAATTTTTATGATGTGCACGGTAAGCACATTAGACATGTAACTTCTGGTACTTCGCCTGTGCCCTAGAATGAAGACATGGAGTACAAGACTGGACTGAACACGAAGCCTGGAGCCTCCTCAGTGCAAGACAAGTCCAGCATAACTCAATCAAACACAGTCAATCTTCAGAGGGAGGCATAACAATTAATAGCTGATATTGTAATCCATTGAGATTTTGAGGCCCACTACTTCTCAAAGTAGGCCTATTTTTGCTGTTCTCTCTTCACTTCCCTTTTATTGCTGTTATTTCTTTGCTTTCCTTTTTTGTTCTAGATCATATCTGTATAATTTCATGAAACTACTCATGTTGAGGTAATGAAAGGCAAATCCTGATAAATATGATGGTCAGTTATCAGTCTTCTTTTAATGCATTAAACAGAGTTGAAACTTCCTATGTAGAACACCTTTTTACCAAGCTTCCTAAATGTTCCACTCTTATTTTTCTCCTGCTTTACTATCACAGATTTTTACCTTTTCCTCTTGCTCTTCCTGTCATCTTAGTCCAGAAATACCTCAAGATTTGGCTCCCAGTCCTTTTTTCCTTCCTAAGTATACTCGCATTTCTCTTTCCTACATTACTCATATTCTAAATTATTTTATATTATCCCCCAATATTACCAATCATCGTTTTGATAATGACTACCAAATTTATATATCTAACCTAAGCCTCTTCTTTGGGTTCTTTCTCAATATTAGCTAAATTCCCTTGAAAATCTAGTAGAAATCATACATTTAACATGTCATTAATCAATTAAGATACATGCATGATATTAATATGTTAATATATGGCAAGTTTAGATTGGTGTATATATCTCGGTATTATCTTTACAACTCTCCTAAATCTAAGGCCACAAGACAGAAAGTTATTTTTTTTAAAGATGAGATTGTCTTTTGA
>NW_007219317.1:0-689 GCF_000164805.1 Carlito syrichta | reverse complement strand
TCCTAAGTATACTCGCATTTCTCTTTCATACATTACTCATATTCTAAATTATTTTATATTATCCCCCAATATTACCAATCATCGTTTTTGATAATGACTACCAAATTTATATATCTAACCTAAGCCTCTTCTTTGGGTTCTTTCTCAATATTAGCTAAATTCCCTTGAAAATCTAGTAGAAATCATACATTTAACATGTCATTAATCAATTAAGATACATGCATGATATTAATATGTTAATATATGGCAAGTTTAGATTGGTGTATATATCTCGGTATTATCTTTACAACTCTCCTAAATCTAAGGCCACAAGACAGAAAGTTATTTTTTTAAAAGATGAGATTGTCTTTTGATAGAATATTTAAATAATTTTAATTTAATACTGGTAAGAATAGATTTATGTTAGTCTGAAGATAGAAAAATAGATCATCTTGCTAAATATGTACTCTTTTTCTGTCTTAAATGACTAAAACTGAAGACCATAAGTTGAAAAAAAAAAGAAGAAAATTGCAAAAATACAAACCCTCATACAGCTAATACATCTAGATTGGTATGAATTGTAAAATGGTATATAAAATTACCATTTGATATACCCAGTGATTTAAAAAATGTCAATCCCAGATGATTTGAAGATTATAATTATCTTCCATAAAATATCCAAATATTTAATATAAAACTGATTACAAAGT
>NW_007219316.1:0-4956 GCF_000164805.1 Carlito syrichta | reverse complement strand
TCCTGCTTTACTATCACAGATTTTTACCTTTTCCTCTTGCTCTTCCTGTCATCTTAGTCCAGAAATACCTCAAGATTTGGCTCCCAGTCCTTTTTTCCTTCCTAAGTATACTCGCATTTCTCTTTCCTACATTACTCATATTCTAAATTATTTTATATTATCCCCCAATATTACCAATCATCATTTTGATAATGACTACCAAATTTATATATCTAACCTAAGCCTCTTCTTTGGGTTCTTTCTCAATATTAGCTAAATTCCCTTGAAAATCTAGTAGAAATCATACATTTAACATGTCATTAATCAATTAAGATACATGCATGATATTAATATGTTAATATATGGCAAGTTTAGATTGGTGTATATATCTCGGTATTATCTTTACAACTCTCCTAAATCTAAGGCCACAAGACAGAAAGTTATTTTTTTAAAAGATGAGATTGTCTTTTGATAGAATATTTAAATAATTTTAATTTAATACTGGTAAGAATAGATTTATGTTAGTCTGAAGATAGAAAAATAGATCATCTTGCTAAATATGTACTCTTTTTCTGTCTTAAATGACTAAAACTGAAGACCATAAGTTGAAAAAAAAAAGAAGAAAATTGCAAAAATACAAACCCTCATACAGCTAATACATCTAGATTGGTATGAATTGTAAAATGGTATATAAAATTACCATTTGATATACCCAGTGATTTAAAAACTGTCAATCCCAGATGATTTGAAGATTATAATTATCTTCCATAAAATATCCAAATATTTAATATAAAACTGATTACAAAGTTGAAATTGGTAAACCTTGCTTTACTGAGATTTTTTTCTCACAGTCTTTAGTGTTTTTAAGTCCCATACAAGAAAACGTAAAGTTTAATCTTTAAAATGTATTCCAACTAATAAAAATGTCAAACTGCTAACATATTTATTTATGTGACAAGAATACCTATAAAATTACTGTTGCCTTACCCTACAGACAATATTTCCAGGTTTTGAAAATAGCAATTAGACACTATTTTAGTAAGAAGTCTACATGTGTTCAGAATATTCCATTCCCATAAGGGCCTATTTGCAGTTCTCTTGTATTGCATATTCTGTATGTTTTCTCCTCTTTTTCTATGTCAACAAAATCTCCCTTTAGTCTCATACATTTCTCTTGACACTAAAGCTATGTATTTTATTCTTTTTTTTTTTTTTTTGAGTTGGAGTCTCACTCTGTCGCCCAGACTAGATTGCAGTGGCCGCTCCCGGCCACTGCAGCCTCGACCTGCTGGGCTCCAGCAATCCTTCCACCTCAGCCTTCCAAGTAGCCGGAATTAAAGGCATGTGCTACCACGCCCAGCTGATTTTTTGATTTATTGTAGAGATGAGGTCTCACTGCCCAGGCAGGTCTCAAACCCGCGGGCTCAGGCAATCCACTCACCTCAGCCTCCCAAAGGCGCAGGATTACAGGTTGAGCCACCGAGCCTGGCTTGTATTTTATTCTATTGGCAGCTTGTCCTGAGGATAATTGTAAAATCTGTCTTTTTCCAATTATGAGAGGTGTTCTATAAATTATTTGGGGTATATTCATTTTGAGATGTGTGCCCATAACTCCCATTAATGTTGCCCATATAAACTTGATTTATTGCTTTCCTTTTCTCCCTAAGTGACTCCAGCTTCCCGTTAATGCAGTTTTGTTTATAATCTCCAAACCCCCTTACCTAAATGCAGTCTCTCACAAATGCTTTGCATGTCGGTCATTTATTAAATTGTAAACCAAAGTAACATAAAACCAACTAGCTTTTTTAAAATGTAGAATATTATTCTTTTTCAGAGGCCATACTGTCACTATGTAAAATGCAATACTTGAGCTTGGTCAACAGATAAAGAGTAACATTGCACTAAAATAAGCCTAGCTATAAAAATAACTTGCTTGGATTGATGCATAAAATGGTGACCTATAAAAACTAATACCACAGAAGTTATGCCTTAGACAATTTTAAAAAATGACATACTCTTCATTTTATTTTTGAAAATATATTACAAGTTTGTAAATCTATTAATTACTGTGAGAATATGGTAAAAGTCTTAAAAACATACATGTCCTCTTGAAAATAACCAATCTGTGAAAAGTTCCTGTTTTTTATTACATCTCATGTTTTTCAACTTTTATCTTCCAACTTTTAAAATGCCTCACACTATCCGGTAGTTGACTTATTCAATACCTTCATATCCAGAACACTGCCACCTCCAAATCACCAGATGGCCCCCGAGTCATGCCAAAGAATTTCAGCTCTATTCCACCATATGAATTTTTATAATATGCATAGTATTATAGAGATTGCATAGAATTATCCATTATAGATGCATTCAGATCTTGTCATCAACCAGGATATGCAGTTGTTAAAAATTGGACATTGTTATAACTTGTTGTCATTGTTGTTGGGGTCTCATTGTCACCTGTGATCATGGCTCACCATAGCCTTGATGTCCTGGGCATAGGAGATCCTTCTGCCTCGGTCTCTAGAGTACATGCCATGACATCTGACTAATTTAAAAGAAAAAAATATTTGGAAAGAGGAGGTCTCGCTATGCTGCCCTGACTGGTCTTGAACTCCTGGCCTCAAGCAATCCTCCTGTCTCAGCCTCCCAAAATGTTTAGATTACAGGTGTGAGCCACTGTGCCCAGCCAGCATTACATTTTCTTTACCTTCCTACAATTGCCTCTCTAACTAACCTTTCTTCTTTGGTGAATCTATTATTCTAGTTTATGGCTTCCTTGATATTTAATTTCACAAGTCATTCAGCTTGAATCCTGTGACCATCATGTCAACCACTGGGCTATATTACTGACTAGCAGCCTTCATTTAGTTATTTGCTACCCTACGTTTTTGCCAAAATCACACAGTCGATATATCTTGAATACTCCTATGCATTTCATTTCTCTGATTCTATACCAGTAAGCTGCTAGTCAATAATATACAAGTATATTTCTAGCTTTTTCAAGAAACTTAGTTGCATTTATGATTTTTAAAAAATGTATCTAGGCCTTTTTCTATTCTCCACAACCACTGTTTTAAATCTTAATTCTCAGGCACCGTTTTCCAGGGTGCCATGTTCTCAGCAGATCACCTGACCTTCTCTTTCATGAAACTGAAAACAGTAATGTTTTCTTCCTTTTTGTCTTTTCTCTCAAAAGTAATTTTTATCTTTACTTTGTCTTCCCTCCAGGCTCAAATGAAACTATCCCTTCCCAAGTTTTCAATCTGTTTCTTCTTCTGGAATCATATATAAGTCAGTTTATTTCTCTCCTGTGCCTTAAATTTTCTAACTGTTTTTATTGTCTCTTTTGTTTTCTCCTCTTCTTCCTCTTCCCATAAATTCACATAACACATTTGAGTAATTTTAATATTCTTAAAACTTTTTCTGCCGCTTCCATTGAGCATCACTGTATACCTTGCCTTCCTTCCATTGCCAGGTTTACTGAAAAAAAAAAAAGATTAGCTTATACTTACTTAATTTTAAAACCACTTTTCTTTCCAAAATATGTTGCAATTGATGACTGTGCCCCCCATTTTACTATTCCTGAAAATGATGTTGATGGCCTTTAACATGCAAGATCCAACAGTCTTTTACTAATCAGCACTTTGCTTAAAGTCAATGCTTGGTTTTACAGTGATATCATTCGCTTTTTCCATCTTTGATTTGTAAGATATGAGTATGTTTGATTCACCTCTGAGCACACTGTCTTAACAATGTTAGCAAATCCTAAATCTGTATATTTTGGCCTAGCCTTTTTTCTGCGTGTCAAACCTATATTTCTAACACTCACTAAAATCTACTTTCATTCTAAATAGGTACCCCAAACTCAAGGATACTAAAAATAACTATCTATCTATCTAATCACCCATTAGCAACTCAGAAACTTTCCCTTCTTTCTTATTTTCCCTGTTTTACTTAATATTTGGAGTACAGATTTATTTTCCCTTAATCTTTACTTTAAAATGCAATTATATCATTCCAACTTTTATATCCAAACCCTTTGCTTTGTTGCATTCTTTTAGTTTAAGCCCTCTCCTCTCATTTAAAAAAACAATTATACTACTCTATCTTAATTATAGATTTTCATGGGTTTAAAAATATTAGTTACAACTAATTTGGTTAAAAATGGCAAAAACCTAGCTCCAATTGTTTTTTTTAAATTTTGCAAATCTAGTGAATAAAAATTAAGAAGAAATTTTATTTTCAGGCATAGCTGTACCCATGTATGCAAATTATATATTCAATTGTTATGTGCTTCATTTTTGCTTACTTCATTGGCGCTTACATATCAGACTTGTTCTGTTTGCTTTCATAATGGTGCTCTTGGCTATATTCTACCATTTCAGTAAGTGACAAATATAAAATACCTATTGCCTGATAGTTCAAAGTCATGGATTATCTATACATACTTGATTTATCATTCTCCTTATAGGTGATACTACATAAAAGAGTGTTTAAATTGGCCAGGTCTAAGACACATGCCCATGGAACAATAAGGAATGTGTTCAAATTCATTAGATCCTTCCCAGTAATAAACAACACAAACACACACACACACACACACACACAAGACCTGAGAATAGAGAAACTCTGATGCCAAAAGGAAAAATTCTTAACAAGCTAAACAAAATATTTCTATTAGATTTTTCTAAGTTAATGTCTGATATTTGACAAGTACATCCCAAATTATTGAGAATGCCACTCAAAGTCCTTCACATACTGCTCAACTTGCTAGCTTCCAACAATACAGTCCTAGCCATACCAGGACTCTAAGCTTCTCATAGACGCCATGATTTTGATGGGCATGATTCACATTTTCCTCTGAAAAGCCTCTGGTATTCTCCATTGAAAGGTAGTGCCCTCTTTTATCTTAAAAGTTGGAACTCATGTTCCATTTTGCTGACTTTTCTCCAAGGAGATTTACTCATCTACAGA
>NW_007219315.1:0-9966 GCF_000164805.1 Carlito syrichta | reverse complement strand
CTACGAGACATCATAAGTCACATGGAACTCTTTAACACCACTTAATTCCTTTCACTTACAAAATATTGTCATTTTTTATTTGTACTATTTTTTAAATGTCATTTTAATTATTTATTTATTAGCTCTTTCAGTATAAGACAGTTTTAAGAGTTCTATTATAAAGACCTTTTAAGGAATTGTGAATAAATATCTACTGTCTATTAAGCTAGTTCAGTTACAAATATTTATCTCTCACTTCCATCAAGCTTCCTAGTTGCTCTTCCATTTGATACATTTTAATTGCCTAAATTATTTTCTTCAGTTATTACATTCTGGTAGAATATACTTGCATTTTCTTCCTGAATGTAACATTGCCATTTTTAAAAGACTTTGGTTATGTTTAGAATTCTGTATTAAAAGATATTTTATTTCCATGCCCTGACTATTTAATTTCATTATCTTATATCTTACATTGTTGCTGTTGAGAAATAAGAGATTATTCTGTTACTTCCTTGAAGGTGTTCCCTCTTAAATTTTTTTTTTTTAACCTGTATAATTGTATTTGATTTTCTGCAGTTTTACAGTGATTTCTTTTGGCCTAGGCCATTTTTATCTATAGTGTTTGGGTCATTCTTAGCAATAATCTCTGGATAATTCTCAGCAATAATCTCATGAATATTGCTTCTCTTATTCTTGCTCCTCATCTTCTGAAAATATGCCCATCTCTCACAAAAAATACATTTATATTCTCATTCTAATTTGTATGTCTTTTAAAACCTTTTGTGAGCATTTAATGCTTTTGTTTCTCTATGCTCGATTAGATAATTTCTTCTGACCTACTTTTCAGTTTACCAACTCTCTCTTCATAAAGAGAAAACCCATTTTTAAACCTCTTATGTAAAATTTTCATGACAATTTTTATTCAGTTTGATTTTTTTTTCAGATCTGCACTGTTACCTTTTTTTAAAGCTTTTTGATATCTGTACATCTTTCTTTCAAAATTGTTCTTAAAATCTTTATTTTAAAACTTAAATAAAATGAAATATTTCATTGGCAAAAGGTATAGAAAAAATTCTTCACAATCAAATGATATTCTAAAATTACATTAAATAATGAATGAACAAATATTTTGACTCTTGCTCTTTTAAATGTTTCTCATTTTCTCCTTCATACCAATTCTACACACTTTTTCATCCCTGATTTGAAACTCATTTTGACAGTATCAATGGTGTACTAAGTTCACTGATTTTTATTGTGTTTTTCCAGTTGGAGGCTAAGAGGATGCTATGATTTGAATAGGTCCTTAAAAGTTCATGTGTTTGAAGCTTAATTTCCAGTGTAACAGAGTTCAGAGGTGGAAGCTTTAAGAGACTTTGCTCTCATAATTGGATTAATGCTTTTATATCAGGAGTGGGTTGCTTATACCACAAGGAGTTTCAGAGAAAAGGTGGATCTGGACCCCTTCCACTCTGTCACTCTCTAACATGCATTCACTTTTAACTTTCACCATGGGATGATGCAGGAAGAAGGCAAGAAGAAGGCTTGCCAGAAACAGCCAACTAGACTTTGGACTTCCCAACCTTCAAAACTGTTAAACATAAATCTCTGTTCTTTATAAATTACCCACTCTCAGGTATTATTTTATAGCAGCACAAAATGGACTAAGATATAAGACAAGATGAATATGAGGATGGAATATTAGTGTTTCCGAGTCCTCCATTTAATTTCACCAGGGGATAGCTGTGTTACTCTGATGAAGTTCAAGTCTCCTGTCCAACAGTCTGTGGTATAGCCATAATCTCTGGAATATGGTGATGAAACATTATTTTCCTCAACAGGCCAAGGGGTGATACAAGCTCTACTGTTGCTGGTCCTAGGATACTGCACCAGTGTGCATTGGTTGACCTTACCTCTATTCATACCTTTGTAGAAACTCTCTCCCTTTATTAAATTTCCTCAATTATCTGCTTTGTTAACTGTTTTTTGAGACTTTGATTAATATGGACCTAGAATGAGACATTCTATTATCTATATCTATTTATCAATCAATATTCAACCGTTATTTACCAAAACATTGTATAGAGAACTTATGCTGGTGGATTTGTCCAGACTCATGGACTTTCATTATCTCAACATGAGTAGTTTCATGGAATGATGTAGATCTAGAACAAAAAAGGAAAGTGAAGAAATAACAGCAAAAACAAGCTTAGTTTGAGAAGCTTATGTTGGTGGATTGTGTATTTATTGTGAATTTATATACATTGCATATACATAATTTCACCATATATAATAATATATGCATACACATATATTTATATATATTTATATGCATGTGTGTATAAATTGCATATGTATGTGGATTATAAATATATAATACTTTGCTCAGGGATCTTTTATTGCACTAGGTTAAATTATAAATATACATAATTTTATTATGTTTCCAAACTTGTGTGTTAAAATGGAATAGAGAAGAAATTTTAATACTCAACATAACATGATGTTAAAAATTCACATATCTACATCATATACTAAATATCATTTTAAAGAATGGGAGAAAGAGTGTAAACCTGAAATTTTATGTCAGGTTGACAAGTAAATTGAAAGCAGTATTGTAATAAACATGGAGAGATAATAGATGTATTTCTTAATTCATTTTCATATGCTATTTGAAGAGTTAATACAGTTTGCCATTAAAGCTGCTCAGCAATATGACCAGCAAGGTAGAGCATAAGTGAGGCAGATCAAGGCCTGAGGTACTGATTTAGGTTTTACTTGTGTATATCAATGGTTGGAGTTATGCCATGGGTTTTTTGTTTGTTAACTTTTGTATTTTTAAAAATTTGTTTAAAATTTTAAATCTTTATGGGTACATGGTAGGTATATATATTTATGGCATACAAGAGATGCTTTGATACAGGCATACAATGTGTAACAATGCAATCAGGGTAATTAGGGTATCCATCACCTCAAGCGTTATTAATTCTTTGTGTTAGGGACATTTTGATTCCATTCTTAGTTTGTTTGTTTTTTTTTTGGCTGGAGTCTCAGAGTTGCCCAGGCTGAAGTGGAGTGGTGTGCTCATGGCCACTGCAGTCTCAATCTGCTGGGCTCGGGTGATCCTTCCACCTCAGCCTTCCAAGTAGCTGGACCCACAGGTATGTGCCACCATGCCTGGCTAATTTTTTGATTTATTGTAGAGACGAGGTCTCTCCAAGTTACTCAGGCTTGTCTTGAGCCCTTGGGCTCAGGTAATCCTCTCAGCCCTGCCTCCCAAAGTGCTGGGATTACAGGCATGAGCCACCATGCCCAGCATTCTTAGTTATTTTTAATATGCAATACATTGTTATTGGCTGTTCTTACCTATCAAATGCTGACTTTATTCATTCTGTCTATGTTTTTGCACCTCTTAGGCATTCCCTATTATCCCCCGCCCCCGCCACACACTACCTTTCCCAGCCTCTGGTCACCATCATTCTTCTCTCTATCTCCATGTTATCAATTGTTTTAATTTTTTGCTCCCAAATATGAGTGAGAACATGCCAAATGTGTCTTCCTGTGCCTGACTTATTCCACTTAACATAATGTCTTCCATATTGTTGCAAATAACTGGTTCTCATTCCTTTATATGTCTGAATAATATTCCATTGTGTTTGTGTGTGTGTGTATGTGTGTGAGCATATGAAAATTAAGAAACACATCTATTATCTCTCCATGTTCTTCACCCATTTATTCATTGATGAACACTTAAGTGGATTCTAAACTTTGCTATTGTGAATAGGGCTGCAATGAACATGGGAGTACAGATATCTCTTTGATACACTGATGATACTCAGTGATCTATCATAGAAACAGATAACTGAGTATCACACATTTTCACTCAAAAGCAGACCCTGAACAATGATCATATTACTATAAGAAAGGGAATGGCAGTAGTGGGAAACTGCCAGGAGAGGGAGTGAGGAAGGCACATTTCCTCAAAAAAGGTACCTGATCTCAAACCAGGTGATGTGAGGACCAAAGTGATGTCCAGACTTTATCTGTACAATGACCATATGTAGACACGGGTTATATTAAGAGAATAAACTGATAAGATTAGGACCACAAATTTGTGTTTTGGGGATAACATATTATTCAGAGACAGGAAAAATAAGAGCCAGACGATAATATGGACAAAAAGAAGTGTACAAGATTTGTTTTAAAAAGAACCATTTTATCAGCTCACTACCAAATCTACTAATCTATCTATATCTTACCCATGTTTTCTGCCTTTTCTCTTATCACAATGTGTTAACTGTCATTGTTCCCACCCAAACTTACTCCCTTGCACACTGGATCCCATTCCTTTTTCTTTCCCTTCATAAACTATGCTTCTGTAATTATTCTCTTTCTCTTGCATTACCATTTGTTTTTTATTTCTCAATAAGATCATTCTCATTATGATGTCACCACATCATTACACCACCTTTTCATAAAAAAGACAGTTTGTTATAATTTTCTTGTGATATATTTGTTTATGTTTTTCATATGAGGAATTCATATAATGAATTTTTATGATGTGCACGGTAAGCACATTAGACATGTAACTTCTGGTACTTCGCCTGTGCCCTAGAATGAAGACATGGAGTACAAGACTGGACTGAACACGAAGCCTGGAGCCTCCTCAGTGCAAGACAAGTCCAGCATAACTCAATCAAACACAGTCAATCTTCAGAGGGAGGCATAACAATTAATAGCTGATATTGTAATCCATTGAGATTTTGAGGCCCACTACTTCTCAAAGTAGGCCTATTTTTGCTGTTCTCTCTTCACTTCCCTTTTATTGCTGTTATTTCTTTGCTTTCCTTTTTTGTTCTAGATCATATCTGTATAATTTCATGAAACTACTCATGTTGAGGTAATGAAAGGCAAATCCTGATAAATATGATGGTCAGTTATCAGTCTTCTTTTAATGCATTAAACAGAGTTGAAACTTCCTATGTAGAACACCTTTTTACCAAGCTTCCTAAATGTTCCACTCTTATTTTTCTCCTGCTTTACTATCACAGATTTTTACCTTTTCCTCTTGCTCTTCCTGTCATCTTAGTCCAGAAATACCTCAAGATTTGGCTCCCAGTCCTTTTTTCCTTCCTAAGTATACTCGCATTTCTCTTTCCTACATTACTCATATTCTAAATTATTTTATATTATCCCCCAATATTACCAATCATCGTTTTGATAATGACTACCAAATTTATATATCTAACCTAAGCCTCTTCTTTGGGTTCTTTCTCAATATTAGCTAAATTCCCTTGAAAATCTAGTAGAAATCATACATTTAACATGTCATTAATCAATTAAGATACATGCATGATATTAATATGTTAATATATGGCAAGTTTAGATTGGTGTATATATCTCGGTATTATCTTTACAACTCTCCTAAATCTAAGGCCACAAGACAGAAAGTTAGTTTTTTAAAAGATGAGATTGTCTTTTGATAGAATATTTAAATAATTTTAATTTAATGCTGGTAAGAAAAGATTTATGTTAGTCTGAAGATAGAAAAATAGATCATCTTGCTAAATATGTACTCTTTTTCTGTCTTAAATGACTAAAACTGAAGACCATAAGTTGAAAAAAAAAAGAAGAAAATTGCAAAAATACAAATTCTCATACAGCTAATACATCTAGATTGGTATGAATTGTAAAATGGTATATAAAATTACCATTTGATATACCCAGTGATTTAAAAAATGTCAATCCCAGATGATTTGAAGATTATAATTATCTTCCATAAAATATCCAAATATTTAATATAAAACTGATTACAAAGTTGAAATTGGTAAACCTTGCTTTACTGAGATTTTTTTCTCACCAGTCTTTAGTGTTTTTAAGTCCCATACAAGAAAAGGTAAAGTTTAATCTTTAAAATGTATTCCAACTAATAAAAATGTCAAACTGCTAACATATTTATTTATGTGACAAGAATACCTATAAAATTACTGTTGCCTTACCCTACAGACAATATTTCCAGGTTTTGAAAATAGCAATTAGACACTATTTTAGTAAGAAGTCTACATGTGTTCAGAATATTCCATTCCCATAAGGGCCTATTTGCAGTTCTCTTGTATTGCATATTCTGTATGTTTTCTCCTCTTTTTCTATGTCAACAAAATCTCCCTTTAGTCTCATACATTTCTCTTGACACTAAAGCTATGTATTTTATTCTTTTTTTTTTTTTTTTGAGTTGGAGTCTCACTCTGTCGCCCAGACTAGATTGCAGTGGCCGCTCCCGGCCACTGCAGCCTCGACCTGCTGGGCTCCAGCAATCCTTCCACCTCAGCCTTCCAAGTAGCCGGAATTAAAGGCATGTGCTACCACGCCCAGCTGATTTTTTGATTTATTGTAGAGATGAGGTCTCACTGCCCAGGCAGGTCTCAAACCCGCGGGCTCAGGCAATCCACTCACCTCAGCCTCCCAAAGGCGCAGGATTACAGGTTGAGCCACCGAGCCTGGCTTGTATTTTATTCTATTGGCAGCTTGTCCTGAGGATAATTGTAAAATCTGTCTTTTTCCAATTATGAGAGGTGTTCTATAAATTATTTGGGGTATATTCATTTTGAGATGTGTGCCCATAACTCCCATTAATGTTGCCCATATAAACTTGATTTATTGCTTTCCTTTTCTCCCTAAGTGACTCCAGCTTCCCGTTAATGCAGTTTTGTTTATAATCTCCAAACCCCCTTACCTAAATGCAGTCTCTCACAAATGCTTTGCATGTCGGTCATTTATTAAATTGTAAACCAAAGTAACATAAAACCAACTAGCTTTTTTAAAATGTAGAATATTATTCTTTTTCAGAGGCCATACTGTCACTATGTAAAATGCAATACTTGAGCTTGGTCAACAGATAAAGAGTAACATTGCACTAAAATAAGCCTAGCTATAAAAATAACTTGCTTGGATTGATGCATAAAATGGTGACCTATAAAAACTAATACCACAGAAGTTATGCCTTAGACAATTTTAAAAAATGACATACTCTTCATTTTATTTTTGAAAATATATTACAAGTTTGTAAATCTATTAATTACTGTGAGAATATGGTAAAAGTCTTAAAAACATACATGTCCTCTTGAAAATAACCAATCTGTGAAAAGTTCCTGTTTTTTATTACATCTCATGTTTTTCAACTTTTATCTTCCAACTTTTAAAATGCCTCACACTATCCGGTAGTTGACTTATTCAATACCTTCATATCCAGAACACTGCCACCTCCAAATCACCAGATGGCCCCCGAGTCATGCCAAAGAATTTCAGCTCTATTCCACCATATGAATTTTTATAATATGCATAGTATTATAGAGATTGCATAGAATTATCCATTATAGATGCATTCAGATCTTGTCATCAACCAGGATATGCAGTTGTTAAAAATTGGACATTGTTATAACTTGTTGTCATTGTTGTTGGGGTCTCATTGTCACCTGTGATCATGGCTCACCATAGCCTTGATGTCCTGGGCATAGGAGATCCTTCTGCCTCGGTCTCTAGAGTACATGCCATGACATCTGACTAATTTAAAAGAAAAAAATATTTGGAAAGAGGAGGTCTCGCTATGCTGCCCTGACTGGTCTTGAACTCCTGGCCTCAAGCAATCCTCCTGTCTCAGCCTCCCAAAATGTTTAGATTACAGGTGTGAGCCACTGTGCCCAGCCAGCATTACATTTTCTTTACCTTCCTACAATTGCCTCTCTAACTAACCTTTCTTCTTTGGTGAATCTATTATTCTAGTTTATGGCTTCCTTGATATTTAATTTCACAAGTCATTCAGCTTGAATCCTGTGACCATCATGTCAACCACTGGGCTATATTACTGACTAGCAGCCTTCATTTAGTTATTTGCTACCCTACGTTTTTGCCAAAATCACACAGTCGATATATCTTGAATACTCCTATGCATTTCATTTCTCTGATTCTATACCAGTAAGCTGCTAGTCAATAATATACAAGTATATTTCTAGCTTTTTCAAGAAACTTAGTTGCATTTATGATTTTTAAAAAATGTATCTAGGCCTTTTTCTATTCTCCACAACCACTGTTTTAAATCTTAATTCTCAGGCACCGTTTTCCAGGGTGCCATGTTCTCAGCAGATCACCTGACCTTCTCTTTCATGAAACTGAAAACAGTAATGTTTTCTTCCTTTTTGTCTTTTCTCTCAAAAGTAATTTTTATCTTTACTTTGTCTTCCCTCCAGGCTCAAATGAAACTATCCCTTCCCAAGTTTTCAATCTGTTTCTTCTTCTGGAATCATATATAAGTCAGTTTATTTCTCTCCTGTGCCTTAAATTTTCTAACTGTTTTTATTGTTCTCTTTTGTTTTCTCCTCTTCTTCCTCTTTCCATAAATTCACATAACACATTTGAGTAATTTTAATATTTCTTAAAACTTTTTCTGCCGCTTCCATTGAGCATCACTGTATACCTTGCCTTCCTTCCATTGCCAGGTTTACTGAAAAAAAAAAAAAGATTAGCTTATACTTACTTAATTTTAAAACCACTTTTCTTTCCAAAATATGTTGCAATTGATGACTGTGCCCCCCATTTTACTATTCCTGAAAATGATGTTGATGGCCTTTAACATGCAAGATCCAACAGTCTTTTACTAATCAGCACTTTGCTTAAAGTCAATGCTTGGTTTTACAGTGATATCAATCGCTTTTTCCATCTTTGATTTGTAAGATATGAGTATGTTTGATTCACCTCTGAGCACACTGTCTTAACAATGTTAGCAAATCCTAAATCTGTATATTTTGGCCTAACCTTTTTTCTGCGTGTCAAACCTATATTTCTAACACTCACTAAAATCTACTTTCATTCTAAATAGGTACCCCAAACTCAAGGATACTAAAAATAACTATCTATCTATCTAATCACCCATTAGCAACTCAGAAACTTTCCCTTCTTTCTTATTTTCCCTGTTTTACTTAATATTTGGAGTACAGATTTATTTTCCCTTAATCTTTACTTTAAAATGCAATTATATCATTCCAACTTTTATATCCAAACCCTTTGCTTTGTTGCATTCTTTTAGTTTAAGCCCTCTCCTCTCATTTAAAAAAACAATTATACTACTCTATCTTAATTATAGATTTTCATGGGTTTAAAAATATTAGTTACAACTAATTTGGTTAAAAATGGCAAAAACCTAGCTCCAATTGTTTTTTTTAAATTTTGCAAATCTAGTGAATAAAAATTAAGAAGAAATTTTATTTTCAGGCATAGCTGTACCCAAGTATGCAAATTATATATTCAATTGTTTATGTGCTTCATTTTTGCTTACTTCATTGGCGCTTACATATCAGACTTGTTCTGTTTGCTTTCATAATGGTGCTCTTGGCTATATTCTACCATTTCAGTAAGTGACAAATATAAAATACCTATTGCCTGATAGTTCAAAGTCATGGATTATCTATACATACTTGATTTATCATTCTCCTTATAGGTGATACTACATAAAAGAGTGTTTAAATTGGCCAGGTCTAAGACACATGCCCATGGAACAATAAGGAATGTGTTCAAATTCATTAGATCCTTCCCAGTAATAAACAACACAAACACACACACACACACACACACACACGACCTGAGAATAGAGAAACTCTGATGCCAAAAGGAAAAATTCTTAACAAGCTAAACAAAATATTTCTATTAGATTTTTCTAAGTTAATGTCTGATATTTGACAAGTACATCCCAAATTATTGAGAATGCCACTCAAAGCCCTTCACATACTGCTCAACTTGCTAGCTTCCAACAATACAGTCCTAGCCATACCAGGACTCTAAGCTTCTCATAGACGCCATGATTTTGATGGGCATGATTCACATTTTCCTCTGAAAAGCCTCTGGTATTCTCCATTGAAAGGTAGTGCCCTCTTTTATCTTAAAAGTTGGAACTCATGTTCCATTTTGCTGACTTTTCTCCAAGGAGATTTACTCATCTACAGA
>NW_007219314.1:0-8730 GCF_000164805.1 Carlito syrichta | reverse complement strand
TCAAGAACGGTGTGCAAAAAAACAATTATAGACCATCATCACAACTTACCTTAGACTTTTAACTTTATCCTGGATACAAAAATTGCATTAATCTTTAAGCCATTGAAACCATATAGTCTTAATTCATCTGATGTAGTCAGGATGTATATTAAGGGAAACAATGTAAGGCCTTGCACTTTTTTTTTAAATGGAACATCTGAAGATAGTTTGGATAGTGTATTGGCTAATAGTGCATTTTCTAGTCAAATTTCCTGCATTTTAATCTCAACTGTATAACTTCTTAGCTGAGTAGTCCTATAAAACTCTGGCATTATAAATCATTATTATTATTACTCTTACTCTTAGATTAGATGCACAAATGTCTTTAAGAAAGCAAAATGAATGTGCATCTGCAATATTCTTAAGTAATTACAGTAAAAACATTAACATCCACAAAGAGCAGAAAATTTTACTTGCAAATTTTTTAATAGTTTAGAATGTGGTTTCTATATGAAACTTGCAACAACTAGAGGGATATGTGAGGCACTTTTGTCATGTTGCAATTGAGGAAACTGGCACCAATGAACTTATGACTTATTGGGGAGTGTTTTAGTTTCAAGTGATAAAAATTAAACTTTTATAGGAAAATACATTAGCTCATGTTGCTAAGAATGACACGGGGCAACTCACAAGATCATGGAAAAGTGATAGGCATGAGTACATTAAGACCTGGTACTGGTAATTCAACTCATTTAAGACTCTTTCCTTCTACCTCCAACATTTTTTCTGCTGCAGAAAGACCTTCTTCAAGGTAATTTCTTTCAGCACAATACAAAAATTCCAGGTAAGGTTGTTATTAGCCCTGTTTGGGTCATGTGATCACTGAAGCAAAATAAATATTTAACTGTGACTGACCAATCTTGGATCATGTGCCTCATATGTGGCTTGGTTTGGGAATCTGAAAACATTAGAAGTATAATGTGAAAAGTTGCTTGGCAGAAAACTACTGAATGTCCAGTCCAGGGTGACCAGCCTATGGGCTACGGCAATGCCAAGATTCACATTCTTGGCTTACTTCACGTCTACTGCCGTTTTCTCCTTACCCCTGCCTGTCTCCTCAGGGTTTCTTAAAATCTTTCTGTCTCCTCCCCACTTAAATTTCCCTAACCCAGACATTAATTATTTCTTCCATGGTCTGTTTCAATAAACGGTACCTCTTCACATTAATCTTTTGTAACCACTGCTGCCTCATTATTCTTTCTAAATACAATTTCCTACTTGAAAGTTCTTTGGTAGCTATGAAACCATTAACAGTCTTGTCACCCTTGCATTCAAGAACCTCCAAAGAATGACTCACTTTTCATGGTCGACACTTACTTTGCCCAGTTCTTCCAGTCCCCTCTGAACCTGAGCTAGTCATTGGGACTTAAACGTAGCTTTAGCTTTTTTGTCTTCATTTATCTCTTGTTTTTATTTCCCCTTCAATATAATTTCTCTCATTAATGCCTACCTTAAATCTCCCCTTGTTGAAAAAGAAGAGCAAAGTCTAATTCCAAATAACTTCTTGCTAATATAATCAAATCCCACCTAAAGAAAAACTATTGTATTGATATTTCACAATCTTTAAGAAATAATTACCAGACTTATACGTGTTTATTCCATTTCATGATTTTTAGTTAGCTTTATTGATTATAATATTTTATAAAAATTTCTAATTCAGTATTTCTATAAAACTAATATGTCTTTCATTATCATATTTTTATCTGCAATGTTATTTTTAAATAATTTATTACTTAAATACATATTCTATATGGCCAATATGGATGTCTATGGATTGTCATTGTTTTTTTATTTAGGATATATTTGGTTCATTCATTTCTTCAATAAATTTTTAATAAATACCTTAAAAGTAACAGGCTCAACACAAAGTGAAAGAGATAAGACATGAACAAGATGATTAAAATGATAGCACTTCAGGAGGGAAATAAGACAAGAAAGCTACAGACATGTTATGTCCTTTGATCCTTTAAGTTGACTGAATAGCCTTCTAAATTAATGCTGCTAATATATTCTCTTAACTAGTTTAGGTTGGTTTTGGTGGCTTGTAATCAAAAGAATTCTGACATGGATAACTTTTCTCAATCATAAAGTATCAAAGATGATAATGAATGCCCTATATATCTCAGGAGGTTTTGGTGAAGATCAAATAAGAAACTAGACCACAATTAGTGACCATGTTCTTTATTTTGAAAAGAAAGAGTATTGACAATAACAACAACAACTATTTACTCTCTTGATTACTAATTAAATAGCACTAATACAAATAAATACATTCAGAAAAGGTGTTTTCAAAATATATAAATGATCTCATAAGTAACTTCTTGGTAACTAAAGAGAATTACCTTATATTACATTTTCTGGTCTTTCAACATCAAAATGTCACAGTTAGGGTTCACCTGGGCGACTATAACCTTATTGCTTCATAGTCATATTATTTAAGTTTCCATGGTATCCCCTATTTCCCCCATGATTTCTAAATCTCCTTCCAATTGGCTCTTGCTATGGTAGTATGAGTTCTCCGTCTGAGGTAAGCCAAGTTCAAGTCTGCCCTATCTCTCTGCCTTTAGACAATTACTAGGCTCTCCAATTCATTCAAGGGCCACAAAAGTCCCCACACCCTCCATGGACTTCATTCTAAACATCATCTTGAGTTTCCTCTGACTGATTAGCTCTCTGTTTTCTTTGGTCAATAAGACTATTTACCATATTAGCATTTACCAACTTTTTTTTTCCTGTGAGATATTTGTCTTAGGTATGAGTGTGGATTATCCAGCCAAATGTATGTAGAGAATGTTCTCTCTTCCACTTGGAAGTTCATGATTTGCATTCAAGATTTTGAGGTAAAAGCATATATACTTCATTACAGTTTTTTAATAAACAAAAAACATACCTCATTACATTACATTTAACTCCTTGTTACCTGCAGTTTATTAACAAGGGAAACTACTTTTTTTCCGACTCATTCCATACATTAACATCTTTGGAATCCAAGTTGGAGACTGGTACATGATATCAAGACTCTTTGAGTATTTCATAGATGTTTGTGTTTTTTCTCAACTCAATTCTCAAGCTTAGTAAAGAATTGCATCACATTTATTTTCTGATCCTTGACAGCAAGTATCTCACTGACTAAACATAGCATATAATCAGTTTGTTATAATTGATTATTGAGTGCATAAAGAAGCATCTGTTTGATTGAACAGAGATGTATTAATGAATGAACCTGATTTTGAAACTTAAATTAAACTACCACTAAATCACATATAACTTCAGACAAATTATCTAGTAGCTCTTATCATTATTTAGTCATATATGTAATGGGAAACCTACTGACATCACTGTAGTGTTTGGGAAATGCACAAAAATCTACATAACAGAAGCCTCAATAAATGTCTGTTTCTTTACTTAATTAAAAAATACTCAGTGGAAAAAAGTAATAATGCTACTACTATTTTAAATTTAGTCATTTTAAATTTGTGAATTACGTGACTAAATTCAGTAGAGAAATTTATCTTGTTTTACATGATAAGATAGCCTGTCCACATCAGTGTCTGAACATAAATCACTCAGGAATTTTTTAAATATACCAATCTTAGGACACCACCAAGAGGTTCTGAAACTCCAGGAATTTGGACTCTATTTTTGAGAAATTGCCTAAATGATATTATGCAATGGCCCATGTCTTGTTTTTGAGATTCCCTGGTCTATGTGTTGGGATGGATATTTCTCCATTTACCTCATTGATTTCCCACATATGACTCAGTCATATTCATTTCTTTAACAACCTAGCCATTAAAATGTACACAGTTGTCTTTGAATTAAGTATGGTACAGGAACATACACATTTATCACCTTTGGTTACTGCTGACACCCTAGCAAAAAGAGACTAAAGGCATTAAATAAATATAGACCTCCTAGGACAACAAGAAAGTGAGAAGAGACAACAGCAGATGAGAACTGTCAAGCCATACTGAAAGGTAGAGTGGGGATAAAGAAATAGTCCCTGATGGGAATGAAACTCAGGAGAGAAAGCAGAAGAGTCAGCACTTATAGAGGAGGTTACTGATGAAAAGTGGCCAGTTCTCAGAAACTCAGAAATGCTCCGAAAGTAAAAGCACTAATCTATATAAGGAAAATTAACATAAGAAAAAATTAAATATCAGGACTCCAGCTCTACTCATTAAGGCTAACTGCTTGCCCTTCTCTTTTCTACTCCCAGAAAATCTCATAGACACATATCCAGAATTCTGAGATTCCCTAGTCCTCTTTTCCTAAGTACCATGGCTTATTCTCTAAAAACAGAAATGTAAACACAGAATTTCAGAGTTGCCTTCTAATAGATCACTGTATGGTGAAATACACACAGCTCTACCAACATTCAGTGGGGGGCCAAATAGCATTAGTGCCTTCCTATTAATATTAAGTTGACAGCAAAAAAAAAAAAATCACACATATTTGTGATGTCTTCAATATGAAGGTGTAAAAACAGCACATGGAAACAGGAAAAAAAGTAAACATGGAGGAATAAAGGCAACCAAAAAATCATATTTTTAAATGGATACCTTTGAAGAAATAAGAAGAGACCATCTATTCATGCCATAAGTAGAAGGCCTTCTATAAACAAACAAAAAATTCTTAGTATTAATAACTGAAATCTAAAGTAGTCAAAAGTTTGGAAAATATACAATAGGACTGTAGCAGAGAAAACATAAGACAATCATAGGATTAATAAGGAGCAGGGAAATCCATTTAATGGTGTTAAAGAAAAAAAGAATGAAGACAACATAATAGTGACATTTCAAATAATATAAGAAAATCTCTCTGACCTGAGAATAGCAAGATTTAGAGTATCTCTACTTTTTTTAAAGAAAGACCATGCAACAAGTTATGTGTAAAAGTATGAGTGTCAGAATTATGTATAGCAAGCTCTAAAAAAATACAGGGCAGTACTCTCAGTATATTGAGGGGGAATATTAAACTCTGACATATGAAAGTGGGTTTAGTAAGACCATTTTAAGATAAGCAAAATCTCAGACATTTTTACTTCCTTCACCTTTCTTAGAAAGTCATGGATATGTGTTCTATGAAAATGGGAGAACAAATCAAGACAAAGGAAAATATGATATTCAAGAAACAGAGCATTCTCCAGAGAAGGTTCCAATTGATAGTGATGGGAAGATCTGAATGAAAGCTTTGTAGCTGGCATAGATAAATGCCAGTACTTTTAAATCAGGAAAGCAGAAGGTTCCAGGAGGGACCAAGAAGAAAAACTGGAAATGATATATTTGACATCACAGAAAACCATATGGAAAGGCTTTTGCTTGCTGTATATGCTGTGCATATTGTAGGAAGGAGTAGCATAACTAGAGAAATATAAATGTGATTTTTAATGTAGTTATGAACTCTAGGAAATCAAAACATTGTATGAGAAGAAAGCTTAATAAATAAGTATAACTTTGCTTTAAAATGAACAGTATTAATGTAGATAGCAACCAAATCTTGATGATTTATTTCATTAATAATTATGATAGAAATAAGTTTGAAGGACAGAAAGAGCAGATATTCAAAGAGAGGGTGGAAAGGATCCTGCAAAAGATAAAGTTTTATCTATTATAACATAAAATCAATATATAATATTTAAAATCAATAAATTTAGGAATAGTAATATTAGCATATTATGAGTATCTATGGCAATAAATACTATAAAAGCTAAACATGCTAATTAGGTCGGTGAGGAGGGAGATGAAGGGTGTTTTGAATGAAAGTGCTCTTTTCCAATATGACTTTTATTATTATTTCTTATTAAGTTTTTAAAATTCTGCATATAATTATGATCAAAAATAAAAATTAAGTTTTAAAATGTACTAGTCCGTTAATTAGTAGAATAACACATCTTTATTGTTTTTTCTTGAAAAATATAAAAATGAGAAAAAGAAAGTGAATTATGAATTTTATATCTACTGGAAGGTTTTCCAAAACGTGCTGTGTGTTGATCTGCATTACAGTTCACGGGATTAGATATTCAGAGAATGTTTGTTGCATTTATTTTTAATTATCATAAAATCTTGTTACAAATGAAAAATACTTCAATAGGGACTCTTCAGGCAATTGATCTTTGGACATGGTATCTACAAAATGTGATTATCTCTAATGGCATTATCTTAGGAGGTAATAAGCCAGAGCAGGGCTCCTGCTAAGAGAATCCTTTAAGGTGATTTAGAATGAAAGGTGCATATGGTTATCTTCAGACTAATATGGAAGGGGGCTTAAAAATTGGCCATTCAAAGCACAAAATGATTGTCTCATGTTTTCTGAAAGGTGGCATAGAAGGTTGGGTGAAGAAAGGAGAATCACTGAATACAAATGACAAGTTCTCTAAAATGTAGGTTTATTATCACTCAGGTGTTGGGAAGCTAACAGAAAAAAATAGTTATTCACAGTTCTCATGAGGAGAGGGTGCACCACTCCAAGTAGAGACACATTGGAAAGTACCAGGATAGGTCAGTATGGGGAAAAAGTGAGTAGGAGCCTTCATTGAGGTTTCCATTGGAAAGGCAAGGCAAGAAAGCTTAAGCAGGCTTTGAATTGGTTAGTTTGAATAACTGCAGTGGACTCTGAGGTACAAGGGGTTGTCATGAGTTGTCTGGTATCTGGACCTGGGATGATTAGAGCAGAATAATAATGCATCTTGGAATGTAAGGGTCAGACAAAGGGAAATGGTTTGAGTATGGGTTCTGGATGGGTTAATTTGCATGTAAGGTGCATTCTGGGTGAGTCATTTGCTATCTCTAAGAATTGGCACTCTTTCTCTAGTCAGCAAGACCCCAGATAAAAAAATACAGAAAATAAGAAATATACTTAATACACAAATAAGCCAGAAGAACTAAAAACATGCAGATCTAGACAAGATGATCAAATGTAAGCATAGGAGACTGTCAGATCAATTGGGCCTTCAGTATTTGATGGCACAGGTCCAAGCAAAGCAGGATTGCAGATGGGGTAACATGGCCCTGCATAGTCTTCTGAGTAAATCTTACAGGTTTAGATGTGAATCAGTTTCAAGATGAAATAAAAAGTGAAATGATTTAAATAAAGATAATGTGAGATCAGGAAACCCAAGCTCATTCAAAAACACCACCAAAAAGGCATAACACTGTTACTGCAAGGAATATAGATTTGAGTAAAATGTAGCCTGTTGCTTCATGAAGTATAAAGGAAAATATGACGTCAAAGATGAACATAAAACAGCAGTATTGAATAAGTCAAGTGTCTTGATGATGTTACAAACAAGGAAATGGGAGGAGATGGCATATAGATGTTATCTTCCCTGCTAGCAGCCATGACAGATAGCACTAATCAATCTTGATGCTCTTTATCTCTTAGATTTGACCTCTGATTTTTTTCTCAGTAGGGTTTCTAAGAAGCCACTGTGAGCAAATTAAAGTTAGTATATTTATCATTCTTTAGTGGATGCTCTAAGGTGTG
This sequence comes from Carlito syrichta, assembly GCF_000164805.1. Lineage (NCBI taxonomy): Eukaryota > Metazoa > Chordata > Mammalia > Primates > Tarsiidae > Carlito > Carlito syrichta. Next base: position 1,206 of record NW_007219314.1, on the reverse strand, counting down.
AGAAAACATAAGGCTTCACTGACGGATCAGGAAAACCTTTATGGAAGAGTAATGTTTACGTGTGCCTGTAAAGGATAGATGAATTTTCAGAGATATTCTGATTAGGAACTGTAGGTTTTAATAGTCTGGGCCCTGGGAACAAAAGTGTGCAAGCTGAAAAGTGTGACAAACTGGATGAGTAGTAAGTATCAAGCAGTCTGGCAGGAATATAGGCTATCTATAAGGAAGTAATGACAGACAAAACCAAGAAGGCAAGGTTGGGCCACACTGAAAGTTGAATGCAAAGCTTATAAAATTATTTTTATATCAATATTTTTTATTTTGATATTGTAGGGTACAATTAAGGGTTAGGTATACAGATATGTTTCGTTCAGGCACCTTTGTTGATAAGGGGTGTTTCCCCATCCCCAGACAGATGTTGAATAACGTTATGCCACCCCCATTCCCCTCCCTCCCATAGTTTCCCACCACTATCAGTCCTTTTCTTATAGTATTAGGATGGATGTTCAAGGTCCACTATATGAGTGAGAACATGTTGATACTCAGATCTTTGTTTCTGTGAGAGGTCACTCAGTATTATTGACTCTAGTTCCATCCAGGTTGCTGCGAAGTTCATGATTTTGTTCTTTTTTATGGTTGTGTAGCATTCCATCATGTATATGTACCACATTTTTTAAATCCAGTCCTCTTTTGATGGAGAGTATGGTTGATTCCAGTTTCTTGCTATTGCAAACAATGCTGCAATAAACATACGTGTGCAGGAATCTTTTTGATATAGTGATTTGAGTTCTTCAGGGTATATTCCCAGTAGGGGGATTGCAGGGTCATAAGGGAGGTCGATATTTAGAGCTTTTAGGAATCACCACACTGTTTTCCATAGAGCTTGCACTAGTTTGCACTCCCATCAACAATGTAGGAGTGTTCCCTTTTCATGACACTCTCATCAGCAACTGTTATTTTTTGAGATATTGATAATTGACATTCTGACTGGAGTTAGGTGGTATCTCAGTGTGGTTTTGATTTGCATCATCTTGAGGATTAGTGAGGTTGAAAATTTCTTCATGTGTCTGTTGGCTGCTCGGATGTCTTCCTTTGAGAAGTGACTGTTCATATCTTTTGCCCATTTTATAATGGGGTGGTTTGTTTTTTTCTTTTCAACACATTTGAGTTCCTTGTAGATCGAAGATGTTAAGCCTTTGTGAGAAT
>NW_007219313.1:0-8730 GCF_000164805.1 Carlito syrichta | reverse complement strand
TCAAGAACGGTGTGCAAAAAAACAATTATAGACCATCATCACAACTTACCTTAGACTTTTAACTTTATCCTGGATACAAAAATTGCATTAATCTTTAAGCCATTGAAACCATATAGTCTTAATTCATCTGATGTAGTCAGGATGTATATTAAGGGAAACAATGTAAGGCCTTGCACTTTTTTTTTAAATGGAACATCTGAAGATAGTTTGGATAGTGTATTGGCTAATAGTGCATTTTCTAGTCAAATTTCCTGCATTTTAATCTCAACTGTATAACTTCTTAGCTGAGTAGTCCTATAAAACTCTGGCATTATAAATCATTATTATTATTACTCTTACTCTTAGATTAGATGCACAAATGTCTTTAAGAAAGCAAAATGAATGTGCATCTGCAATATTCTTAAGTAATTACAGTAAAAACATTAACATCCACAAAGAGCAGAAAATTTTACTTGCAAATTTTTTAATAGTTTAGAATGTGGTTTCTATATGAAACTTGCAACAACTAGAGGGATATGTGAGGCACTTTTGTCATGTTGCAATTGAGGAAACTGGCACCAATGAACTTATGACTTATTGGGGAGTGTTTTAGTTTCAAGTGATAAAAATTAAACTTTTATAGGAAAATACATTAGCTCATGTTGCTAAGAATGACACGGGGCAACTCACAAGATCATGGAAAAGTGATAGGCATGAGTACATTAAGACCTGGTACTGGTAATTCAACTCATTTAAGACTCTTTCCTTCTACCTCCAACATTTTTTCTGCTGCAGAAAGACCTTCTTCAAGGTAATTTCTTTCAGCACAATACAAAAATTCCAGGTAAGGTTGTTATTAGCCCTGTTTGGGTCATGTGATCACTGAAGCAAAATAAATATTTAACTGTGACTGACCAATCTTGGATCATGTGCCTCATATGTGGCTTGGTTTGGGAATCTGAAAACATTAGAAGTATAATGTGAAAAGTTGCTTGGCAGAAAACTACTGAATGTCCAGTCCAGGGTGACCAGCCTATGGGCTACGGCAATGCCAAGATTCACATTCTTGGCTTACTTCACGTCTACTGCCGTTTTCTCCTTACCCCTGCCTGTCTCCTCAGGGTTTCTTAAAATCTTTCTGTCTCCTCCCCACTTAAATTTCCCTAACCCAGACATTAATTATTTCTTCCATGGTCTGTTTCAATAAACGGTACCTCTTCACATTAATCTTTTGTAACCACTGCTGCCTCATTATTCTTTCTAAATACAATTTCCTACTTGAAAGTTCTTTGGTAGCTATGAAACCATTAACAGTCTTGTCACCCTTGCATTCAAGAACCTCCAAAGAATGACTCACTTTTCATGGTCGACACTTACTTTGCCCAGTTCTTCCAGTCCCCTCTGAACCTGAGCTAGTCATTGGGACTTAAACGTAGCTTTAGCTTTTTTGTCTTCATTTATCTCTTGTTTTTATTTCCCCTTCAATATAATTTCTCTCATTAATGCCTACCTTAAATCTCCCCTTGTTGAAAAAGAAGAGCAAAGTCTAATTCCAAATAACTTCTTGCTAATATAATCAAATCCCACCTAAAGAAAAACTATTGTATTGATATTTCACAATCTTTAAGAAATAATTACCAGACTTATACGTGTTTATTCCATTTCATGATTTTTAGTTAGCTTTATTGATTATAATATTTTATAAAAATTTCTAATTCAGTATTTCTATAAAACTAATATGTCTTTCATTATCATATTTTTATCTGCAATGTTATTTTTAAATAATTTATTACTTAAATACATATTCTATATGGCCAATATGGATGTCTATGGATTGTCATTGTTTTTTTATTTAGGATATATTTGGTTCATTCATTTCTTCAATAAATTTTTAATAAATACCTTAAAAGTAACAGGCTCAACACAAAGTGAAAGAGATAAGACATGAACAAGATGATTAAAATGATAGCACTTCAGGAGGGAAATAAGACAAGAAAGCTACAGACATGTTATGTCCTTTGATCCTTTAAGTTGACTGAATAGCCTTCTAAATTAATGCTGCTAATATATTCTCTTAACTAGTTTAGGTTGGTTTTGGTGGCTTGTAATCAAAAGAATTCTGACATGGATAACTTTTCTCAATCATAAAGTATCAAAGATGATAATGAATGCCCTATATATCTCAGGAGGTTTTGGTGAAGATCAAATAAGAAACTAGACCACAATTAGTGACCATGTTCTTTATTTTGAAAAGAAAGAGTATTGACAATAACAACAACAACTATTTACTCTCTTGATTACTAATTAAATAGCACTAATACAAATAAATACATTCAGAAAAGGTGTTTTCAAAATATATAAATGATCTCATAAGTAACTTCTTGGTAACTAAAGAGAATTACCTTATATTACATTTTCTGGTCTTTCAACATCAAAATGTCACAGTTAGGGTTCACCTGGGCGACTATAACCTTATTGCTTCATAGTCATATTATTTAAGTTTCCATGGTATCCCCTATTTCCCCCATGATTTCTAAATCTCCTTCCAATTGGCTCTTGCTATGGTAGTATGAGTTCTCCGTCTGAGGTAAGCCAAGTTCAAGTCTGCCCTATCTCTCTGCCTTTAGACAATTACTAGGCTCTCCAATTCATTCAAGGGCCACAAAAGTCCCCACACCCTCCATGGACTTCATTCTAAACATCATCTTGAGTTTCCTCTGACTGATTAGCTCTCTGTTTTCTTTGGTCAATAAGACTATTTACCATATTAGCATTTACCAACTTTTTTTTTCCTGTGAGATATTTGTCTTAGGTATGAGTGTGGATTATCCAGCCAAATGTATGTAGAGAATGTTCTCTCTTCCACTTGGAAGTTCATGATTTGCATTCAAGATTTTGAGGTAAAAGCATATATACTTCATTACAGTTTTTTAATAAACAAAAAACATACCTCATTACATTACATTTAACTCCTTGTTACCTGCAGTTTATTAACAAGGGAAACTACTTTTTTTCCGACTCATTCCATACATTAACATCTTTGGAATCCAAGTTGGAGACTGGTACATGATATCAAGACTCTTTGAGTATTTCATAGATGTTTGTGTTTTTTCTCAACTCAATTCTCAAGCTTAGTAAAGAATTGCATCACATTTATTTTCTGATCCTTGACAGCAAGTATCTCACTGACTAAACATAGCATATAATCAGTTTGTTATAATTGATTATTGAGTGCATAAAGAAGCATCTGTTTGATTGAACAGAGATGTATTAATGAATGAACCTGATTTTGAAACTTAAATTAAACTACCACTAAATCACATATAACTTCAGACAAATTATCTAGTAGCTCTTATCATTATTTAGTCATATATGTAATGGGAAACCTACTGACATCACTGTAGTGTTTGGGAAATGCACAAAAATCTACATAACAGAAGCCTCAATAAATGTCTGTTTCTTTACTTAATTAAAAAATACTCAGTGGAAAAAAGTAATAATGCTACTACTATTTTAAATTTAGTCATTTTAAATTTGTGAATTACGTGACTAAATTCAGTAGAGAAATTTATCTTGTTTTACATGATAAGATAGCCTGTCCACATCAGTGTCTGAACATAAATCACTCAGGAATTTTTTAAATATACCAATCTTAGGACACCACCAAGAGGTTCTGAAACTCCAGGAATTTGGACTCTATTTTTGAGAAATTGCCTAAATGATATTATGCAATGGCCCATGTCTTGTTTTTGAGATTCCCTGGTCTATGTGTTGGGATGGATATTTCTCCATTTACCTCATTGATTTCCCACATATGACTCAGTCATATTCATTTCTTTAACAACCTAGCCATTAAAATGTACACAGTTGTCTTTGAATTAAGTATGGTACAGGAACATACACATTTATCACCTTTGGTTACTGCTGACACCCTAGCAAAAAGAGACTAAAGGCATTAAATAAATATAGACCTCCTAGGACAACAAGAAAGTGAGAAGAGACAACAGCAGATGAGAACTGTCAAGCCATACTGAAAGGTAGAGTGGGGATAAAGAAATAGTCCCTGATGGGAATGAAACTCAGGAGAGAAAGCAGAAGAGTCAGCACTTATAGAGGAGGTTACTGATGAAAAGTGGCCAGTTCTCAGAAACTCAGAAATGCTCAGAAAGTAAAAGCACCAATCTATATAAGGAAAATTAACATAAGAAAAAATTAAATATCAGGACTCCAGCTCTACTCATTAAGGCTAACTGCTTGCCCTTCTCTTTTCTACTCCCAGAAAATCTCATAGACACATATCCAGAATTCTGAGATTCCCTAGTCCTCTTTTCCTAAGTACCATGGCTTATTCTCTAAAAACAGAAATGTAAACACAGAATTTCAGAGTTGCCTTCTAATAGATCACTGTATGGTGAAATACACACAGCTCTACCAACATTCAGTGGGGGGCCAAATAGCATTAGTGCCTTCCTATTAATATTAAGTTGACAGCAAAAAAAAAAAATCACACATATTTGTGATGTCTTCAATATGAAGGTGTAAAAACAGCACATGGAAACAGGAAAAAAAGTAAACATGGAGGAATAAAGGCAACCAAAAAATCATATTTTTAAATGGATACCTTTGAAGAAATAAGAAGAGACCATCTATTCATGACATAAGTAGAAGGCCTTCTATAAACAAACAAAAAAATTCTTAGTATTAATAACTGAAATCTAAAGTAGTCAAAAGTTTGGAAAATATACAATAGGACTGTAGCAGAGAAAACATAAGACAATCATAGGATTAATAAGGAGCAGGGAAATCCATTTAATGGTGTTAAAGAAAAAAAGAATGAAGACAACATAATAGTGACATTTCAAATAATATAAGAAAATCTCTCTGACCTGAGAATAGCAAGATTTAGAGTATCTCTACTTTTTTTAAAGAAAGACCATGCAACAAGTTATGTGTAAAAGTATGAGTGTCAGAATTATGTATAGCAAGCTCTAAAAAAATACAGGGCAGTACTCTCAGTATATTGAGGGGGAATATTAAACTCTGACATATGAAAGTGGGTTTAGTAAGACCATTTTAAGATAAGCAAAATCTCAGACATTTTTACTTCCTTCACCTTTCTTAGAAAGTCATGGATATGTGTTCTATGAAAATGGGAGAACAAATCAAGACAAAGGAAAATATGATATTCAAGAAACAGAGCATTCTCCAGAGAAGGTTCCAATTGATAGTGATGGGAAGATCTGAATGAAAGCTTTGTAGCTGGCATAGATAAATGCCAGTACTTTTAAATCAGGAAAGCAGAAGGTTCCAGGAGGGACCAAGAAGAAAAACTGGAAATGATATATTTGACATCACAGAAAACCATATGGAAAGGCTTTTGCTTGCTGTATATGCTGTGCATATTGTAGGAAGGAGTAGCATAACTAGAGAAATATAAATGTGATTTTTAATGTAGTTATGAACTCTAGGAAATCAAAACATTGTATGAGAAGAAAGCTTAATAAATAAGTATAACTTTGCTTTAAAATGAACAGTATTAATGTAGATAGCAACCAAATCTTGATGATTTATTTCATTAATAATTATGATAGAAATAAGTTTGAAGGACAGAAAGAGCAGATATTCAAAGAGAGGGTGGAAAGGATCCTGCAAAAGATAAAGTTTTATCTATTATAACATAAAATCAATATATAATATTTAAAATCAATAAATTTAGGAATAGTAATATTAGCATATTATGAGTATCTATGGCAATAAATACTATAAAAGCTAAACATGCTAATTAGGTCGGTGAGGAGGGAGATGAAGGGTGTTTTGAATGAAAGTGCTCTTTTCCAATATGACTTTTATTATTATTTCTTATTAAGTTTTTAAAATTCTGCATATAATTATGATCAAAAATAAAAATTAAGTTTTAAAATGTACTAGTCCGTTAATTAGTAGAATAACACATCTTTATTGTTTTTTCTTGAAAAATATAAAAATGAGAAAAAGAAAGTGAATTATGAATTTTATATCTACTGGAAGGTTTTCCAAAACGTGCTGTGTGTTGATCTGCATTACAGTTCACGGGATTAGATATTCAGAGAATGTTTGTTGCATTTATTTTTAATTATCATAAAATCTTGTTACAAATGAAAAATACTTCAATAGGGACTCTTCAGGCAATTGATCTTTGGACATGGTATCTACAAAATGTGATTATCTCTAATGGCATTATCTTAGGAGGTAATAAGCCAGAGCAGGGCTCCTGCTAAGAGAATCCTTTAAGGTGATTTAGAATGAAAGGTGCATATGGTTATCTTCAGACTAATATGGAAGGGGGCTTAAAAATTGGCCATTCAAAGCACAAAATGATTGTCTCATGTTTTCTGAAAGGTGGCATAGAAGGTTGGGTGAAGAAAGGAGAATCACTGAATACAAATGACAAGTTCTCTAAAATGTAGGTTTATTATCACTCAGGTGTTGGGAAGCTAACAGAAAAAAATAGTTATTCACAGTTCTCATGAGGAGAGGGTGCACCACTCCAAGTAGAGACACATTGGAAAGTACCAGGATAGGTCAGTATGGGGAAAAAGTGAGTAGGAGCCTTCATTGAGGTTTCCATTGGAAAGGCAAGGCAAGAAAGCTTAAGCAGGCTTTGAATTGGTTAGTTTGAATAACTGCAGTGGACTCTGAGGTACAAGGGGTTGTCATGAGTTGTCTGGTATCTGGACCTGGGATGATTAGAGCAGAATAATAATGCATCTTGGAATGTAAGGGTCAGACAAAGGAAATGGTTTGGAGTATGGGTTCTGGATGGGTTAATTTGCATGTAAGGTGCATTCTGGGTGAGTCATTTGCTATCTCTAAGAATTGGCACTCTTTCTCTAGTCAGCAAGACCCCAGATAAAAAAATACAGAAAATAAGAAATATACTTAATACACAAATAAGCCAGAAGAACTAAAAACATGCAGATCTAGACAAGATGATCAAATGTAAGCATAGGAGACTGTCAGATCAATTGGGCCTTCAGTATTTGATGGCACAGGTCCAAGCAAAGCAGGATTGCAGATGGGGTAACATGGCCCTGCATAGTCTTCTGAGTAAATCTTACAGGTTTAGATGTGAATCAGTTTCAAGATGAAATAAAAAGTGAAATGATTTAAATAAAGATAATGTGAGATCAGGAAACCCAAGCTCATTCAAAAACACCACCAAAAAGGCATAACACTGTTACTGCAAGGAATATAGATTTGAGTAAAATGTAGCCTGTTGCTTCATGAAGTATAAAGGAAAATATGACGTCAAAGATGAACATAAAACAGCAGTATTGAATAAGTCAAGTGTCTTGATGATGTTACAAACAAGGAAATGGGAGGAGATGGCATATAGATGTTATCTTCCCTGCTAGCAGCCATGACAGATAGCACTAATCAATCTTGATGCTCTTTATCTCTTAGATTTGACCTCTGATTTTTTTCTCAGTAGGGTTTCTAAGAAGCCACTGTGAGCAAATTAAAGTTAGTATATTTATCATTCTTTAGTGGATGCTCTAAGGTGTGAGAAAACATAAGGCTTCACTGACGGATCAGGAAAACCTTTATGGAAGAGTAATGTTTACGTGTGCCTGTAAAGGATAGATGAATTTTCAGAGATATTCTGATTAGGAACTGTAGGTTTTAATAGTCTGGGCCCTGGGAACAAAAGTGTGCAAGCTGAAAAGTGTGACAAACTGGATGAGTAGTAAGTATCAAGCAGTCTGGCAGGAATATAGGCTATCTATAAGGAAGTAATGACAGACAAAACCAAGAAGGCAAGGTTGGGCCACACTGAAAGTTGAATGCAAAGCTTATAAAATTATTTTTATATCAATATTTTTTATTTTGATATTGTAGGGTACAATTAAGGGTTAGGTATACAGATATGTTTCGTTCAGGCACCTTTGTTGATAAGGGGTGTTTCCCCATCCCCAGACAGATGTTGAATAACGTTATGCCACCCCCATTCCCCTCCCTCCCATAGTTTCCCACCACTATCAGTCCTTTTCTTATAGTATTAGGATGGATGTTCAAGGTCCACTATATGAGTGAGAACATGTTGATACTCAGATCTTTGTTTCTGTGAGAGGTCACTCAGTATTATTGACTCTAGTTCCATCCAGGTTGCTGCGAAGTTCATGATTTTGTTCTTTTTTATGGTTGTGTAGCATTCCATCATGTATATGTACCACATTTTTTAAATCCAGTCCTCTTTTGATGGAGAGTATGGTTGATTCCAGTTTCTTGCTATTGCAAACAATGCTGCAATAAACATACGTGTGCAGGAATCTTTTTGATATAGTGATTTGAGTTCTTCAGGGTATATTCCCAGTAGGGGGATTGCAGGGTCATAAGGGAGGTCGATATTTAGAGCTTTTAGGAATCACCACACTGTTTTCCATAGAGCTTGCACTAGTTTGCACTCCCATCAACAATGTAGGAGTGTTCCCTTTTCATGACACTCTCATCAGCAACTGTTATTTTTTGAGATATTGATAATTGACATTCTGACTGGAGTTAGGTGGTATCTCAGTGTGGTTTTGATTTGCATCATCTTGAGGATTAGTGAGGTTGAAAATTTCTTCATGTGTCTGTTGGCTGCTCGGATGTCTTCCTTTGAGAAGTGACTGTTCATATCTTTTGCCCATTTTATAATGGGGTGGTTTGTTTTTTTCTTTTCAACACATTTGAGTTCCTTGTAGATCGAAGATGTTAAGCCTTTGTGAGAAT
>NW_007219312.1:0-8730 GCF_000164805.1 Carlito syrichta | reverse complement strand
TCAAGAACGGTGTGCAAAAAAACAATTATAGACCATCATCACAACTTACCTTAGACTTTTAACTTTATCCTGGATACAAAAATTGCATTAATCTTTAAGCCATTGAAACCATATAGTCTTAATTCATCTGATGTAGTCAGGATGTATATTAAGGGAAACAATGTAAGGCCTTGCACTTTTTTTTTAAATGGAACATCTGAAGATAGTTTGGATAGTGTATTGGCTAATAGTGCATTTTCTAGTCAAATTTCCTGCATTTTAATCTCAACTGTATAACTTCTTAGCTGAGTAGTCCTATAAAACTCTGGCATTATAAATCATTATTATTATTACTCTTACTCTTAGATTAGATGCACAAATGTCTTTAAGAAAGCAAAATGAATGTGCATCTGCAATATTCTTAAGTAATTACAGTAAAAACATTAACATCCACAAAGAGCAGAAAATTTTACTTGCAAATTTTTTAATAGTTTAGAATGTGGTTTCTATATGAAACTTGCAACAACTAGAGGGATATGTGAGGCACTTTTGTCATGTTGCAATTGAGGAAACTGGCACCAATGAACTTATGACTTATTGGGGAGTGTTTTAGTTTCAAGTGATAAAAATTAAACTTTTATAGGAAAATACATTAGCTCATGTTGCTAAGAATGACACGGGGCAACTCACAAGATCATGGAAAAGTGATAGGCATGAGTACATTAAGACCTGGTACTGGTAATTCAACTCATTTAAGACTCTTTCCTTCTACCTCCAACATTTTTTCTGCTGCAGAAAGACCTTCTTCAAGGTAATTTCTTTCAGCACAATACAAAAATTCCAGGTAAGGTTGTTATTAGCCCTGTTTGGGTCATGTGATCACTGAAGCAAAATAAATATTTAACTGTGACTGACCAATCTTGGATCATGTGCCTCATATGTGGCTTGGTTTGGGAATCTGAAAACATTAGAAGTATAATGTGAAAAGTTGCTTGGCAGAAAACTACTGAATGTCCAGTCCAGGGTGACCAGCCTATGGGCTACGGCAATGCCAAGATTCACATTCTTGGCTTACTTCACGTCTACTGCCGTTTTCTCCTTACCCCTGCCTGTCTCCTCAGGGTTTCTTAAAATCTTTCTGTCTCCTCCCCACTTAAATTTCCCTAACCCAGACATTAATTATTTCTTCCATGGTCTGTTTCAATAAACGGTACCTCTTCACATTAATCTTTTGTAACCACTGCTGCCTCATTATTCTTTCTAAATACAATTTCCTACTTGAAAGTTCTTTGGTAGCTATGAAACCATTAACAGTCTTGTCACCCTTGCATTCAAGAACCTCCAAAGAATGACTCACTTTTCATGGTCGACACTTACTTTGCCCAGTTCTTCCAGTCCCCTCTGAACCTGAGCTAGTCATTGGGACTTAAACGTAGCTTTAGCTTTTTTGTCTTCATTTATCTCTTGTTTTTATTTCCCCTTCAATATAATTTCTCTCATTAATGCCTACCTTAAATCTCCCCTTGTTGAAAAAGAAGAGCAAAGTCTAATTCCAAATAACTTCTTGCTAATATAATCAAATCCCACCTAAAGAAAAACTATTGTATTGATATTTCACAATCTTTAAGAAATAATTACCAGACTTATACGTGTTTATTCCATTTCATGATTTTTAGTTAGCTTTATTGATTATAATATTTTATAAAAATTTCTAATTCAGTATTTCTATAAAACTAATATGTCTTTCATTATCATATTTTTATCTGCAATGTTATTTTTAAATAATTTATTACTTAAATACATATTCTATATGGCCAATATGGATGTCTATGGATTGTCATTGTTTTTTTATTTAGGATATATTTGGTTCATTCATTTCTTCAATAAATTTTTAATAAATACCTTAAAAGTAACAGGCTCAACACAAAGTGAAAGAGATAAGACATGAACAAGATGATTAAAATGATAGCACTTCAGGAGGGAAATAAGACAAGAAAGCTACAGACATGTTATGTCCTTTGATCCTTTAAGTTGACTGAATAGCCTTCTAAATTAATGCTGCTAATATATTCTCTTAACTAGTTTAGGTTGGTTTTGGTGGCTTGTAATCAAAAGAATTCTGACATGGATAACTTTTCTCAATCATAAAGTATCAAAGATGATAATGAATGCCCTATATATCTCAGGAGGTTTTGGTGAAGATCAAATAAGAAACTAGACCACAATTAGTGACCATGTTCTTTATTTTGAAAAGAAAGAGTATTGACAATAACAACAACAACTATTTACTCTCTTGATTACTAATTAAATAGCACTAATACAAATAAATACATTCAGAAAAGGTGTTTTCAAAATATATAAATGATCTCATAAGTAACTTCTTGGTAACTAAAGAGAATTACCTTATATTACATTTTCTGGTCTTTCAACATCAAAATGTCACAGTTAGGGTTCACCTGGGCGACTATAACCTTATTGCTTCATAGTCATATTATTTAAGTTTCCATGGTATCCCCTATTTCCCCCATGATTTCTAAATCTCCTTCCAATTGGCTCTTGCTATGGTAGTATGAGTTCTCCGTCTGAGGTAAGCCAAGTTCAAGTCTGCCCTATCTCTCTGCCTTTAGACAATTACTAGGCTCTCCAATTCATTCAAGGGCCACAAAAGTCCCCACACCCTCCATGGACTTCATTCTAAACATCATCTTGAGTTTCCTCTGACTGATTAGCTCTCTGTTTTCTTTGGTCAATAAGACTATTTACCATATTAGCATTTACCAACTTTTTTTTTCCTGTGAGATATTTGTCTTAGGTATGAGTGTGGATTATCCAGCCAAATGTATGTAGAGAATGTTCTCTCTTCCACTTGGAAGTTCATGATTTGCATTCAAGATTTTGAGGTAAAAGCATATATACTTCATTACAGTTTTTTAATAAACAAAAAACATACCTCATTACATTACATTTAACTCCTTGTTACCTGCAGTTTATTAACAAGGGAAACTACTTTTTTTCCGACTCATTCCATACATTAACATCTTTGGAATCCAAGTTGGAGACTGGTACATGATATCAAGACTCTTTGAGTATTTCATAGATGTTTGTGTTTTTTCTCAACTCAATTCTCAAGCTTAGTAAAGAATTGCATCACATTTATTTTCTGATCCTTGACAGCAAGTATCTCACTGACTAAACATAGCATATAATCAGTTTGTTATAATTGATTATTGAGTGCATAAAGAAGCATCTGTTTGATTGAACAGAGATGTATTAATGAATGAACCTGATTTTGAAACTTAAATTAAACTACCACTAAATCACATATAACTTCAGACAAATTATCTAGTAGCTCTTATCATTATTTAGTCATATATGTAATGGGAAACCTACTGACATCACTGTAGTGTTTGGGAAATGCACAAAAATCTACATAACAGAAGCCTCAATAAATGTCTGTTTCTTTACTTAATTAAAAAATACTCAGTGGAAAAAAGTAATAATGCTACTACTATTTTAAATTTAGTCATTTTAAATTTGTGAATTACGTGACTAAATTCAGTAGAGAAATTTATCTTGTTTTACATGATAAGATAGCCTGTCCACATCAGTGTCTGAACATAAATCACTCAGGAATTTTTTAAATATACCAATCTTAGGACACCACCAAGAGGTTCTGAAACTCCAGGAATTTGGACTCTATTTTTGAGAAATTGCCTAAATGATATTATGCAATGGCCCATGTCTTGTTTTTGAGATTCCCTGGTCTATGTGTTGGGATGGATATTTCTCCATTTACCTCATTGATTTCCCACATATGACTCAGTCATATTCATTTCTTTAACAACCTAGCCATTAAAATGTACACAGTTGTCTTTGAATTAAGTATGGTACAGGAACATACACATTTATCACCTTTGGTTACTGCTGACACCCTAGCAAAAAGAGACTAAAGGCATTAAATAAATATAGACCTCCTAGGACAACAAGAAAGTGAGAAGAGACAACAGCAGATGAGAACTGTCAAGCCATACTGAAAGGTAGAGTGGGGATAAAGAAATAGTCCCTGATGGGAATGAAACTCAGGAGAGAAAGCAGAAGAGTCAGCACTTATAGAGGAGGTTACTGATGAAAAGTGGCCAGTTCTCAGAAACTCAGAAATGCTCAGAAAGTAAAAGCACCAATCTATATAAGGAAAATTAACATAAGAAAAAATTAAATATCAGGACTCCAGCTCTACTCATTAAGGCTAACTGCTTGCCCTTCTCTTTTCTACTCCCAGAAAATCTCATAGACACATATCCAGAATTCTGAGATTCCCTAGTCCTCTTTTCCTAAGTACCATGGCTTATTCTCTAAAAACAGAAATGTAAACACAGAATTTCAGAGTTGCCTTCTAATAGATCACTGTATGGTGAAATACACACAGCTCTACCAACATTCAGTGGGGGGCCAAATAGCATTAGTGCCTTCCTATTAATATTAAGTTGACAGCAAAAAAAAAAAAATCACACATATTTGTGATGTCTTCAATATGAAGGTGTAAAAACAGCACATGGAAACAGGAAAAAAAGTAAACATGGAGGAATAAAGGCAACCAAAAAATCATATTTTTAAATGGATACCTTTGAAGAAATAAGAAGAGACCATCTATTCATGCCATAAGTAGAAGGCCTTCTATAAACAAACAAAAAAATTCTTAGTATTAATAACTGAAATCTAAAGTAGTCAAAAGTTTGGAAAATATACAATAGGACTGTAGCAGAGAAAACATAAGACAATCATAGGATTAATAAGGAGCAGGGAAATCCATTTAATGGTGTTAAAGAAAAAAAGAATGAAGACAACATAATAGTGACATTTCAAATAATATAAGAAAATCTCTCTGACCTGAGAATAACAAGATTTAGAGTATCTCTACTTTTTTTAAAGAAAGACCATGCAACAAGTTATGTGTAAAAGTATGAGTGTCAGAATTATGTATAGCAAGCTCTAAAAAAATACAGGGCAGTACTCTCAGTATAATTGAGGGGGAATATTAAACTCTGACATATGAAAGTGGGTTTAGTAAGACCATTTTAAGATAAGCAAAATCTCAGACATTTTTACTTCCTTCACCTTTCTTAGAAAGTCATGGATATGTGTTCTATGAAAATGGGAGAACAAATCAAGACAAAGGAAAATATGATATTCAAGAAACAGAGCATTCTCCAGAGAAGGTTCCAATTGATAGTGATGGGAAGATCTGAATGAAAGCTTTGTAGCTGGCATAGATAAATGCCAGTACTTTTAAATCAGGAAAGCAGAAGGTTCCAGGAGGGACCAAGAAGAAAAACTGGAAATGATATATTTGACATCACAGAAAACCATATGGAAAGGCTTTTGCTTGCTGTATATGCTGTGCATATTGTAGGAAGGAGTAGCATAACTAGAGAAATATAAATGTGATTTTTAATGTAGTTATGAACTCTAGGAAATCAAAACATTGTATGAGAAGAAAGCTTAATAAATAAGTATAACTTTGCTTTAAAATGAACAGTATTAATGTAGATAGCAACCAAATCTTGATGATTTATTTCATTAATAATTATGATAGAAATAAGTTTGAAGGACAGAAAGAGCAGATATTCAAAGAGAGGGTGGAAAGGATCCTGCAAAAGATAAAGTTTTATCTATTATAACATAAAATCAATATATAATATTTAAAATCAATAAATTTAGGAATAGTAATATTAGCATATTATGAGTATCTATGGCAATAAATACTATAAAAGCTAAACATGCTAATTAGGTCGGTGAGGAGGGAGATGAAGGGTGTTTTGAATGAAAGTGCTCTTTTCCAATATGACTTTTATTATTATTTCTTATTAAGTTTTTAAAATTCTGCATATAATTATGATCAAAAATAAAAATTAAGTTTTAAAATGTACTAGTCCGTTAATTAGTAGAATAACACATCTTTATTGTTTTTTCTTGAAAAATATAAAAATGAGAAAAAGAAAGTGAATTATGAATTTTATATCTACTGGAAGGTTTTCCAAAACGTGCTGTGTGTTGATCTGCATTACAGTTCACGGGATTAGATATTCAGAGAATGTTTGTTGCATTTATTTTTAATTATCATAAAATCTTGTTACAAATGAAAAATACTTCAATAGGGACTCTTCAGGCAATTGATCTTTGGACATGGTATCTACAAAATGTGATTATCTCTAATGGCATTATCTTAGGAGGTAATAAGCCAGAGCAGGGCTCCTGCTAAGAGAATCCTTTAAGGTGATTTAGAATGAAAGGTGCATATGGTTATCTTCAGACTAATATGGAAGGGGGCTTAAAAATTGGCCATTCAAAGCACAAAATGATTGTCTCATGTTTTCTGAAAGGTGGCATAGAAGGTTGGGTGAAGAAAGGAGAATCACTGAATACAAATGACAAGTTCTCTAAAATGTAGGTTTATTATCACTCAGGTGTTGGGAAGCTAACAGAAAAAAATAGTTATTCACAGTTCTCATGAGGAGAGGGTGCACCACTCCAAGTAGAGACACATTGGAAAGTACCAGGATAGGTCAGTATGGGGAAAAAGTGAGTAGGAGCCTTCATTGAGGTTTCCATTGGAAAGGCAAGGCAAGAAAGCTTAAGCAGGCTTTGAATTGGTTAGTTTGAATAACTGCAGTGGACTCTGAGGTACAAGGGGTTGTCATGAGTTGTCTGGTATCTGGACCTGGGATGATTAGAGCAGAATAATAATGCATCTTGGAATGTAAGGGTCAGACAAAGGAAATGGTTTGGAGTATGGGTTCTGGATGGGTTAATTTGCATGTAAGGTGCATTCTGGGTGAGTCATTTGCTATCTCTAAGAATTGGCACTCTTTCTCTAGTCAGCAAGACCCCAGATAAAAAAATACAGAAAATAAGAAATATACTTAATACACAAATAAGCCAGAAGAACTAAAAACATGCAGATCTAGACAAGATGATCAAATGTAAGCATAGGAGACTGTCAGATCAATTGGGCCTTCAGTATTTGATGGCACAGGTCCAAGCAAAGCAGGATTGCAGATGGGGTAACATGGCCCTGCATAGTCTTCTGAGTAAATCTTACAGGTTTAGATGTGAATCAGTTTCAAGATGAAATAAAAAGTGAAATGATTTAAATAAAGATAATGTGAGATCAGGAAACCCAAGCTCATTCAAAAACACCACCAAAAAGGCATAACACTGTTACTGCAAGGAATATAGATTTGAGTAAAATGTAGCCTGTTGCTTCATGAAGTATAAAGGAAAATATGACGTCAAAGATGAACATAAAACAGCAGTATTGAATAAGTCAAGTGTCTTGATGATGTTACAAACAAGGAAATGGGAGGAGATGGCATATAGATGTTATCTTCCCTGCTAGCAGCCATGACAGATAGCACTAATCAATCTTGATGCTCTTTATCTCTTAGATTTGACCTCTGATTTTTTTCTCAGTAGGGTTTCTAAGAAGCCACTGTGAGCAAATTAAAGTTAGTATATTTATCATTCTTTAGTGGATGCTCTAAGGTGTGAGAAAACATAAGGCTTCACTGACGGATCAGGAAAACCTTTATGGAAGAGTAATGTTTACGTGTGCCTGTAAAGGATAGATGAATTTTCAGAGATATTCTGATTAGGAACTGTAGGTTTTAATAGTCTGGGCCCTGGGAACAAAAGTGTGCAAGCTGAAAAGTGTGACAAACTGGATGAGTAGTAAGTATCAAGCAGTCTGGCAGGAATATAGGCTATCTATAAGGAAGTAATGACAGACAAAACCAAGAAGGCAAGGTTGGGCCACACTGAAAGTTGAATGCAAAGCTTATAAAATTATTTTTATATCAATATTTTTTATTTTGATATTGTAGGGTACAATTAAGGGTTAGGTATACAGATATGTTTCGTTCAGGCACCTTTGTTGATAAGGGGTGTTTCCCCATCCCCAGACAGATGTGAATAACATTATGTCACCCCCATTCCCCTCCCTCCCATAGTTTCCCACCACTATCAGTCCTTTTCTTATAGTATTAGGATGGATGTTCAAGGTCCACTATATGAGTGAGAACATGTTGATACTCAGATCTTTGTTTCTGTGAGAGGTCACTCAGTATTATTGACTCTAGTTCCATCCAGGTTGCTGCGAAGTTCATGATTTTGTTCTTTTTTATGGTTGTGTAGCATTCCATCATGTATATGTACCACATTTTTTAAATCCAGTCCTCTTTTGATGGAGAGTATGGTTGATTCCAGTTTCTTGCTATTGCAAACAATGCTGCAATAAACATACGTGTGCAGGAATCTTTTTGATATAGTGATTTGAGTTCTTCAGGGTATATTCCCAGTAGGGGGATTGCAGGGTCATAAGGGAGGTCGATATTTAGAGCTTTTAGGAATCACCACACTGTTTTCCATAGAGCTTGCACTAGTTTGCACTCCCATCAACAATGTAGGAGTGTTCCCTTTTCATGACACTCTCATCAGCAACTGTTATTTTTTGAGATATTGATAATTGACATTCTGACTGGAGTTAGGTGGTATCTCAGTGTGGTTTTGATTTGCATCATCTTGAGGATTAGTGAGGTTGAAAATTTCTTCATGTGTCGTTGGCTGCTCGGATGTCTTCCTTTGAGAAGTGACTGTTCATATCTTTTGCCCATTTTATAATGGGGTGGTTTGTTTTTTTCTTTTCAACACATTTGAGTTCCTTGTAGATCGAAGATGTTAAGCCTTTGTGAGAAT
>NW_007219311.1:0-5065 GCF_000164805.1 Carlito syrichta | reverse complement strand
TCAAGAACGGTGTGCAAAAAAACAATTATAGACCATCATCACAACTTACCTTAGACTTTTAACTTTATCCTGGATACAAAAATTGCATTAATCTTTAAGCCATTGAAACCATATAGTCTTAATTCATCTGATGTAGTCAGGATGTATATTAAGGGAAACAATGTAAGGCCTTGCACTTTTTTTTTAAATGGAACATCTGAAGATAGTTTGGATAGTGTATTGGCTAATAGTGCATTTTCTAGTCAAATTTCCTGCATTTTAATCTCAACTGTATAACTTCTTAGCTGAGTAGTCCTATAAAACTCTGGCATTATAAATCATTATTATTATTACTCTTACTCTTAGATTAGATGCACAAATGTCTTTAAGAAAGCAAAATGAATGTGCATCTGCAATATTCTTAAGTAATTACAGTAAAAACATTAACATCCACAAAGAGCAGAAAATTTTACTTGCAAATTTTTTAATAGTTTAGAATGTGGTTTCTATATGAAACTTGCAACAACTAGAGGGATATGTGAGGCACTTTTGTCATGTTGCAATTGAGGAAACTGGCACCAATGAACTTATGACTTATTGGGGAGTGTTTTAGTTTCAAGTGATAAAAATTAAACTTTTATAGGAAAATACATTAGCTCATGTTGCTAAGAATGACACGGGGCAACTCACAAGATCATGGAAAAGTGATAGGCATGAGTACATTAAGACCTGGTACTGGTAATTCAACTCATTTAAGACTCTTTCCTTCTACCTCCAACATTTTTTCTGCTGCAGAAAGACCTTCTTCAAGGTAATTTCTTTCAGCACAATACAAAAATTCCAGGTAAGGTTGTTATTAGCCCTGTTTGGGTCATGTGATCACTGAAGCAAAATAAATATTTAACTGTGACTGACCAATCTTGGATCATGTGCCTCATATGTGGCTTGGTTTGGGAATCTGAAAACATTAGAAGTATAATGTGAAAAGTTGCTTGGCAGAAAACTACTGAATGTCCAGTCCAGGGTGACCAGCCTATGGGCTACGGCAATGCCAAGATTCACATTCTTGGCTTACTTCACGTCTACTGCCGTTTTCTCCTTACCCCTGCCTGTCTCCTCAGGGTTTCTTAAAATCTTTCTGTCTCCTCCCCACTTAAATTTCCCTAACCCAGACATTAATTATTTCTTCCATGGTCTGTTTCAATAAACGGTACCTCTTCACATTAATCTTTTGTAACCACTGCTGCCTCATTATTCTTTCTAAATACAATTTCCTACTTGAAAGTTCTTTGGTAGCTATGAAACCATTAACAGTCTTGTCACCCTTGCATTCAAGAACCTCCAAAGAATGACTCACTTTTCATGGTCGACACTTACTTTGCCCAGTTCTTCCAGTCCCCTCTGAACCTGAGCTAGTCATTGGGACTTAAACGTAGCTTTAGCTTTTTTGTCTTCATTTATCTCTTGTTTTTATTTCCCCTTCAATATAATTTCTCTCATTAATGCCTACCTTAAATCTCCCCTTGTTGAAAAAGAAGAGCAAAGTCTAATTCCAAATAACTTCTTGCTAATATAATCAAATCCCACCTAAAGAAAAACTATTGTATTGATATTTCACAATCTTTAAGAAATAATTACCAGACTTATACGTGTTTATTCCATTTCATGATTTTTAGTTAGCTTTATTGATTATAATATTTTATAAAAATTTCTAATTCAGTATTTCTATAAAACTAATATGTCTTTCATTATCATATTTTTATCTGCAATGTTATTTTTAAATAATTTATTACTTAAATACATATTCTATATGGCCAATATGGATGTCTATGGATTGTCATTGTTTTTTTATTTAGGATATATTTGGTTCATTCATTTCTTCAATAAATTTTTAATAAATACCTTAAAAGTAACAGGCTCAACACAAAGTGAAAGAGATAAGACATGAACAAGATGATTAAAATGATAGCACTTCAGGAGGGAAATAAGACAAGAAAGCTACAGACATGTTATGTCCTTTGATCCTTTAAGTTGACTGAATAGCCTTCTAAATTAATGCTGCTAATATATTCTCTTAACTAGTTTAGGTTGGTTTTGGTGGCTTGTAATCAAAAGAATTCTGACATGGATAACTTTTCTCAATCATAAAGTATCAAAGATGATAATGAATGCCCTATATATCTCAGGAGGTTTTGGTGAAGATCAAATAAGAAACTAGACCACAATTAGTGACCATGTTCTTTATTTTGAAAAGAAAGAGTATTGACAATAACAACAACAACTATTTACTCTCTTGATTACTAATTAAATAGCACTAATACAAATAAATACATTCAGAAAAGGTGTTTTCAAAATATATAAATGATCTCATAAGTAACTTCTTGGTAACTAAAGAGAATTACCTTATATTACATTTTCTGGTCTTTCAACATCAAAATGTCACAGTTAGGGTTCACCTGGGCGACTATAACCTTATTGCTTCATAGTCATATTATTTAAGTTTCCATGGTATCCCCTATTTCCCCCATGATTTCTAAATCTCCTTCCAATTGGCTCTTGCTATGGTAGTATGAGTTCTCCGTCTGAGGTAAGCCAAGTTCAAGTCTGCCCTATCTCTCTGCCTTTAGACAATTACTAGGCTCTCCAATTCATTCAAGGGCCACAAAAGTCCCCACACCCTCCATGGACTTCATTCTAAACATCATCTTGAGTTTCCTCTGACTGATTAGCTCTCTGTTTTCTTTGGTCAATAAGACTATTTACCATATTAGCATTTACCAACTTTTTTTTTCCTGTGAGATATTTGTCTTAGGTATGAGTGTGGATTATCCAGCCAAATGTATGTAGAGAATGTTCTCTCTTCCACTTGGAAGTTCATGATTTGCATTCAAGATTTTGAGGTAAAAGCATATATACTTCATTACAGTTTTTTAATAAACAAAAAACATACCTCATTACATTACATTTAACTCCTTGTTACCTGCAGTTTATTAACAAGGGAAACTACTTTTTTTCCGACTCATTCCATACATTAACATCTTTGGAATCCAAGTTGGAGACTGGTACATGATATCAAGACTCTTTGAGTATTTCATAGATGTTTGTGTTTTTTCTCAACTCAATTCTCAAGCTTAGTAAAGAATTGCATCACATTTATTTTCTGATCCTTGACAGCAAGTATCTCACTGACTAAACATAGCATATAATCAGTTTGTTATAATTGATTATTGAGTGCATAAAGAAGCATCTGTTTGATTGAACAGAGATGTATTAATGAATGAACCTGATTTTGAAACTTAAATTAAACTACCACCAAATCACATATAACTTCAGACAAATTATCTAGTAGCTCTTATCATTATTTAGTCATATATGTAATGGGAAACCTACTGACATCACTGTAGTGTTTGGGAAATGCACAAAAATCTACATAACAGAAGCCTCAATAAATGTCTGTTTCTTTACTTAATTAAAAAATACTCAGTGGAAAAAAGTAATAATGCTACTACTATTTTAAATTTAGTCATTTTAAATTTGTGAATTACGTGACTAAATTCAGTAGAGAAATTTATCTTGTTTTACATGATAAGATAGCCTGTCCACATCAGTGTCTGAACATAAATCACTCAGGAATTTTTTAAATATACCAATCTTAGGACACCACCAAGAGGTTCTGAAACTCCAGGAATTTGGACTCTATTTTTGAGAAATTGCCTAAATGATATTATGCAATGGCCCATGTCTTGTTTTTGAGATTCCCTGGTCTATGTGTTGGGATGGATATTTCTCCATTTACCTCATTGATTTCCCACATATGACTCAGTCATATTCATTTCTTTAACAACCTAGCCATTAAAATGTACACAGTTGTCTTTGAATTAAGTATGGTACAGGAACATACACATTTATCACCTTTGGTTACTGCTGACACCCTAGCAAAAAGAGACTAAAGGCATTAAATAAATATAGACCTCCTAGGACAACAAGAAAGTGAGAAGAGACAACAGCAGATGAGAACTGTCAAGCCATACTGAAAGGTAGAGTGGGGATAAAGAAATAGTCCCTGATGGGAATGAAACTCAGGAGAGAAAGCAGAAGAGTCAGCACTTATAGAGGAGGTTACTGATGAAAAGTGGCCAGTTCTCAGAAACTCAGAAATGCTCAGAAAGTAAAAGCACCAATCTATATAAGGAAAATTAACATAAGAAAAAATTAAATATCAGGACTCCAGCTCTACTCATTAAGGCTAACTGCTTGCCCTTCTCTTTTCTACTCCCAGAAAATCTCATAGACACATATCCAGAATTCTGAGATTCCCTAGTCCTCTTTTCCTAAGTACCATGGCTTATTCTCTAAAAACAGAAATGTAAACACAGAATTTCAGAGTTGCCTTCTAATAGATCACTGTATGGTGAAATACACACAGCTCTACCAACATTCAGTGGGGGGCCAAATAGCATTAGTGCCTTCCTATTAATATTAAGTTGACAGCAAAAAAAAAAATCACACATATTTGTGATGTCTTCAATATGAAGGTGTAAAAACAGCACATGGAAACAGGAAAAAAAGTAAACATGGAGGAATAAAGGCAACCAAAAAATCATATTTTTAAATGGATACCTTTGAAGAAATAAGAAGAGACCATCTATTCATGACATAAGTAGAAGGCCTTCTATAAACAAACAAAAAAATTCTTAGTATTAATAACTGAAATCTAAAGTAGTCAAAAGTTTGGAAAATATACAATAGGACTGTAGCAGAGAAAACATAAGACAATCATAGGATTAATAAGGAGCAGGGAAATCCATTTAATGGTGTTAAAGAAAAAAAGAATGAAGACAACATAATAGTGACATTTCAAATAATATAAGAAAATCTCTCTGACCTGAGAATAGCAAGATTTAGAGTATCTCTACTTTTTTTAAAGAAAGACCATGCAACAAGTTATGTGTAAAAGTATGAGTGTCAGAATTATGTATAGCAAGCTTTTAAAAAATACAGGGCAGTACTCTCAGTATATTGAGGGGGAATATTAAACTCTGACATATGAAAGTGGGTTTAGTAAGACCATTTTAAGATAAGCAAA
>NW_007219310.1:0-8730 GCF_000164805.1 Carlito syrichta | reverse complement strand
TCAAGAACGGTGTGCAAAAAAACAATTATAGACCATCATCACAACTTACCTTAGACTTTTAACTTTATCCTGGATACAAAAATTGCATTAATCTTTAAGCCATTGAAACCATATAGTCTTAATTCATCTGATGTAGTCAGGATGTATATTAAGGGAAACAATGTAAGGCCTTGCACTTTTTTTTTAAATGGAACATCTGAAGATAGTTTGGATAGTGTATTGGCTAATAGTGCATTTTCTAGTCAAATTTCCTGCATTTTAATCTCAACTGTATAACTTCTTAGCTGAGTAGTCCTATAAAACTCTGGCATTATAAATCATTATTATTATTACTCTTACTCTTAGATTAGATGCACAAATGTCTTTAAGAAAGCAAAATGAATGTGCATCTGCAATATTCTTAAGTAATTACAGTAAAAACATTAACATCCACAAAGAGCAGAAAATTTTACTTGCAAATTTTTTAATAGTTTAGAATGTGGTTTCTATATGAAACTTGCAACAACTAGAGGGATATGTGAGGCACTTTTGTCATGTTGCAATTGAGGAAACTGGCACCAATGAACTTATGACTTATTGGGGAGTGTTTTAGTTTCAAGTGATAAAAATTAAACTTTTATAGGAAAATACATTAGCTCATGTTGCTAAGAATGACACGGGGCAACTCACAAGATCATGGAAAAGTGATAGGCATGAGTACATTAAGACCTGGTACTGGTAATTCAACTCATTTAAGACTCTTTCCTTCTACCTCCAACATTTTTTCTGCTGCAGAAAGACCTTCTTCAAGGTAATTTCTTTCAGCACAATACAAAAATTCCAGGTAAGGTTGTTATTAGCCCTGTTTGGGTCATGTGATCACTGAAGCAAAATAAATATTTAACTGTGACTGACCAATCTTGGATCATGTGCCTCATATGTGGCTTGGTTTGGGAATCTGAAAACATTAGAAGTATAATGTGAAAAGTTGCTTGGCAGAAAACTACTGAATGTCCAGTCCAGGGTGACCAGCCTATGGGCTACGGCAATGCCAAGATTCACATTCTTGGCTTACTTCACGTCTACTGCCGTTTTCTCCTTACCCCTGCCTGTCTCCTCAGGGTTTCTTAAAATCTTTCTGTCTCCTCCCCACTTAAATTTCCCTAACCCAGACATTAATTATTTCTTCCATGGTCTGTTTCAATAAACGGTACCTCTTCACATTAATCTTTTGTAACCACTGCTGCCTCATTATTCTTTCTAAATACAATTTCCTACTTGAAAGTTCTTTGGTAGCTATGAAACCATTAACAGTCTTGTCACCCTTGCATTCAAGAACCTCCAAAGAATGACTCACTTTTCATGGTCGACACTTACTTTGCCCAGTTCTTCCAGTCCCCTCTGAACCTGAGCTAGTCATTGGGACTTAAACGTAGCTTTAGCTTTTTTGTCTTCATTTATCTCTTGTTTTTATTTCCCCTTCAATATAATTTCTCTCATTAATGCCTACCTTAAATCTCCCCTTGTTGAAAAAGAAGAGCAAAGTCTAATTCCAAATAACTTCTTGCTAATATAATCAAATCCCACCTAAAGAAAAACTATTGTATTGATATTTCACAATCTTTAAGAAATAATTACCAGACTTATACGTGTTTATTCCATTTCATGATTTTTAGTTAGCTTTATTGATTATAATATTTTATAAAAATTTCTAATTCAGTATTTCTATAAAACTAATATGTCTTTCATTATCATATTTTTATCTGCAATGTTATTTTTAAATAATTTATTACTTAAATACATATTCTATATGGCCAATATGGATGTCTATGGATTGTCATTGTTTTTTTATTTAGGATATATTTGGTTCATTCATTTCTTCAATAAATTTTTAATAAATACCTTAAAAGTAACAGGCTCAACACAAAGTGAAAGAGATAAGACATGAACAAGATGGTTAAAATGATAGCACTTCAGGAGGGAAATAAGACAAGAAAGCTACAGACATGTTATGTCCTTTGATCCTTTAAGTTGACTGAATAGCCTTCTAAATTAATGCTGCTAATATATTCTCTTAACTAGTTTAGGTTGGTTTTGGTGGCTTGTAATCAAAAGAATTCTGACATGATAACTTTTCTCAATCATAAAGTATCAAAGATGATAATGAATGCCCTATATATCTCACGAGGTTTTGGTGAAGATCAAATAAGAAACTAGACCACAATTAGTGACCATGTTCTTTATTTTGAAAAGAAAGAGTA
Source organism: Carlito syrichta (assembly GCF_000164805.1). Classification (NCBI taxonomy): domain Eukaryota; kingdom Metazoa; phylum Chordata; class Mammalia; order Primates; family Tarsiidae; genus Carlito; species Carlito syrichta. Next base: position 6,490 of record NW_007219310.1, on the reverse strand, counting down.
TTGACAATAACAACAACAACTATTTACTCTCTTGATTACTAATTAAATAGCACTAATACAAATAAATACATTCAGAAAAGGTGTTTTCAAAATATATAAATGATCTCATAAGTAACTTCTTGGTAACTAAAGAGAATTACCTTATATTACATTTTCTGGTCTTTCAACATCAAAATGTCACAGTTAGGGTTCACCTGGGCGACTATAACCTTATTGCTTCATAGTCATATTATTTAAGTTTCCATGGTATCCCCTATTTCCCCCATGATTTCTAAATCTCCTTCCAATTGGCTCTTGCTATGGTAGTATGAGTTCTCCGTCTGAGGTAAGCCAAGTTCAAGTCTGCCCTATCTCTCTGCCTTTAGACAATTACTAGGCTCTCCAATTCATTCAAGGGCCACAAAAGTCCCCACACCCTCCATGGACTTCATTCTAAACATCATCTTGAGTTTCCTCTGACTGATTAGCTCTCTGTTTTCTTTGGTCAATAAGACTATTTACCATATTAGCATTTACCAACTTTTTTTTTCCTGTGAGATATTTGTCTTAGGTATGAGTGTGGATTATCCAGCCAAATGTATGTAGAGAATGTTCTCTCTTCCACTTGGAAGTTCATGATTTGCATTCAAGATTTTGAGGTAAAAGCATATATACTTCATTACAGTTTTTTAATAAACAAAAAACATACCTCATTACATTACATTTAACTCCTTGTTACCTGCAGTTTATTAACAAGGGAAACTACTTTTTTTCCGACTCATTCCATACATTAACATCTTTGGAATCCAAGTTGGAGACTGGTACATGATATCAAGACTCTTTGAGTATTTCATAGATGTTTGTGTTTTTTCTCAACTCAATTCTCAAGCTTAGTAAAGAATTGCATCACATTTATTTTCTGATCCTTGACAGCAAGTATCTCACTGACTAAACATAGCATATAATCAGTTTGTTATAATTGATTATTGAGTGCATAAAGAAGCATCTGTTTGATTGAACAGAGATGTATTAATGAATGAACCTGATTTTGAAACTTAAATTAAACTACCACTAAATCACATATAACTTCAGACAAATTATCTAGTAGCTCTTATCATTATTTAGTCATATATGTAATGGGAAACCTACTGACATCACTGTAGTGTTTGGGAAATGCACAAAAATCTACATAACAGAAGCCTCAATAAATGTCTGTTTCTTTACTTAATTAAAAAATACTCAGTGGAAAAAAGTAATAATGCTACTACTATTTTAAATTTAGTCATTTTAAATTTGTGAATTACGTGACTAAATTCAGTAGAGAAATTTATCTTGTTTTACATGATAAGATAGCCTGTCCACATCAGTGTCTGAACATAAATCACTCAGGAATTTTTTAAATATACCAATCTTAGGACACCACCAAGAGGTTCTGAAACTCCAGGAATTTGGACTCTATTTTTGAGAAATTGCCTAAATGATATTATGCAATGGCCCATGTCTTGTTTTTGAGATTCCCTGGTCTATGTGTTGGGATGGATATTTCTCCATTTACCTCATTGATTTCCCACATATGACTCAGTCATATTCATTTCTTTAACAACCTAGCCATTAAAATGTACACAGTTGTCTTTGAATTAAGTATGGTACAGGAACATACACATTTATCACCTTTGGTTACTGCTGACACCCTAGCAAAAAGAGACTAAAGGCATTAAATAAATATAGACCTCCTAGGACAACAAGAAAGTGAGAAGAGACAACAGCAGATGAGAACTGTCAAGCCATACTGAAAGGTAGAGTGGGGATAAAGAAATAGTCCCTGATGGGAATGAAACTCAGGAGAGAAAGCAGAAGAGTCAGCACTTATAGAGGAGGTTACTGATGAAAAGTGGCCAGTTCTCAGAAACTCAGAAATGCTCAGAAAGTAAAAGCACCAATCTATATAAGGAAAATTAACATAAGAAAAAATTAAATATCAGGACTCCAGCTCTACTCATTAAGGCTAACTGCTTGCCCTTCTCTTTTCTACTCCCAGAAAATCTCATAGACACATATCCAGAATTCTGAGATTCCCTAGTCCTCTTTTCCTAAGTACCATGGCTTATTCTCTAAAAACAGAAATGTAAACACAGAATTTCAGAGTTGCCTTCTAATAGATCACTGTATGGTGAAATACACACAGCTCTACCAACATTCAGTGGGGGGCCAAATAGCATTAGTGCCTTCCTATTAATATTAAGTTGACAGCAAAAAAAAAAAAATCACACATATTTGTGATGTCTTCAATATGAAGGTGTAAAAACAGCACATGGAAACAGGAAAAAAAGTAAACATGGAGGAATAAAGGCAACCAAAAAATCATATTTTTAAATGGATACCTTTGAAGAAATAAGAAGAGACCATCTATTCATGCCATAAGTAGAAGGCCTTCTATAAACAAACAAAAAAATTCTTAGTATTAATAACTGAAATCTAAAGTAGTCAAAAGTTTGGAAAATATACAATAGGACTGTAGCAGAGAAAACATAAGACAATCATAGGATTAATAAGGAGCAGGGAAATCCATTTAATGGTGTTAAAGAAAAAAAGAATGAAGACAACATAATAGTGACATTTCAAATAATATAAGAAAATCTCTCTGACCTGAGAATAACAAGATTTAGAGTATCTCTACTTTTTTTAAAGAAAGACCATGCAACAAGTTATGTGTAAAAGTATGAGTGTCAGAATTATGTATAGCAAGCTCTAAAAAAATACAGGGCAGTACTCTCAGTATATTGAGGGGGAATATTAAACTCTGACATATGAAAGTGGGTTTAGTAAGACCATTTTAAGATAAGCAAAATCTCAGACATTTTTACTTCCTTCACCTTTCTTAGAAAGTCATGGATATGTGTTCTATGAAAATGGGAGAACAAATCAAGACAAAGGAAAATATGATATTCAAGAAACAGAGCATTCTCCAGAGAAGGTTCCAATTGATAGTGATGGGAAGATCTGAATGAAAGCTTTGTAGCTGGCATAGATAAATGCCAGTACTTTTAAATCAGGAAAGCAGAAGGTTCCAGGAGGGACCAAGAAGAAAAACTGGAAATGATATATTTGACATCACAGAAAACCATATGGAAAGGCTTTTGCTTGCTGTATATGCTGTGCATATTGTAGGAAGGAGTAGCATAACTAGAGAAATATAAATGTGATTTTTAATGTAGTTATGAACTCTAGGAAATCAAAACATTGTATGAGAAGAAAGCTTAATAAATAAGTATAACTTTGCTTTAAAATGAACAGTATTAATGTAGATAGCAACCAAATCTTGATGATTTATTTCATTAATAATTATGATAGAAATAAGTTTGAAGGACAGAAAGAGCAGATATTCAAAGAGAGGGTGGAAAGGATCCTGCAAAAGATAAAGTTTTATCTATTATAACATAAAATCAATATATAATATTTAAAATCAATAAATTTAGGAATAGTAATATTAGCATATTATGAGTATCTATGGCAATAAATACTATAAAAGCTAAACATGCTAATTAGGTCGGTGAGGAGGGAGATGAAGGGTGTTTTGAATGAAAGTGCTCTTTTCCAATATGACTTTTATTATTATTTCTTATTAAGTTTTTAAAATTCTGCATATAATTATGATCAAAAATAAAAATTAAGTTTTAAAATGTACTAGTCCGTTAATTAGTAGAATAACACATCTTTATTGTTTTTTCTTGAAAAATATAAAAATGAGAAAAAGAAAGTGAATTATGAATTTTATATCTACTGGAAGGTTTTCCAAAACGTGCTGTGTGTTGATCTGCATTACAGTTCACGGGATTAGATATTCAGAGAATGTTTGTTGCATTTATTTTTAATTATCATAAAATCTTGTTACAAATGAAAAATACTTCAATAGGGACTCTTCAGGCAATTGATCTTTGGACATGGTATCTACAAAATGTGATTATCTCTAATGGCATTATCTTAGGAGGTAATAAGCCAGAGCAGGGCTCCTGCTAAGAGAATCCTTTAAGGTGATTTAGAATGAAAGGTGCATATGGTTATCTTCAGACTAATATGGAAGGGGGCTTAAAAATTGGCCATTCAAAGCACAAAATGATTGTCTCATGTTTTCTGAAAGGTGGCATAGAAGGTTGGGTGAAGAAAGGAGAATCACTGAATACAAATGACAAGTTCTCTAAAATGTAGGTTTATTATCACTCAGGTGTTGGGAAGCTAACAGAAAAAAATAGTTATTCACAGTTCTCATGAGGAGAGGGTGCACCACTCCAAGTAGAGACACATTGGAAAGTACCAGGATAGGTCAGTATGGGGAAAAAGTGAGTAGGAGCCTTCATTGAGGTTTCCATTGGAAAGGCAAGGCAAGAAAGCTTAAGCAGGCTTTGAATTGGTTAGTTTGAATAACTGCAGTGGACTCTGAGGTACAAGGGGTTGTCATGAGTTGTCTGGTATCTGGACCTGGGATGATTAGAGCAGAATAATAATGCATCTTGGAATGTAAGGGTCAGACAAAGGAAATGGTTTGGAGTATGGGTTCTGGATGGGTTAATTTGCATGTAAGGTGCATTCTGGGTGAGTCATTTGCTATCTCTAAGAATTGGCACTCTTTCTCTAGTCAGCAAGACCCCAGATAAAAAAATACAGAAAATAAGAAATATACTTAATACACAAATAAGCCAGAAGAACTAAAAACATGCAGATCTAGACAAGATGATCAAATGTAAGCATAGGAGACTGTCAGATCAATTGGGCCTTCAGTATTTGATGGCACAGGTCCAAGCAAAGCAGGATTGCAGATGGGGTAACATGGCCCTGCATAGTCTTCTGAGTAAATCTTACAGGTTTAGATGTGAATCAGTTTCAAGATGAAATAAAAAGTGAAATGATTTAAATAAAGATAATGTGAGATCAGGAAACCCAAGCTCATTCAAAAACACCACCAAAAAGGCATAACACTGTTACTGCAAGGAATATAGATTTGAGTAAAATGTAGCCTGTTGCTTCATGAAGTATAAAGGAAAATATGACGTCAAAGATGAACATAAAACAGCAGTATTGAATAAGTCAAGTGTCTTGATGATGTTACAAACAAGGAAATGGGAGGAGATGGCATATAGATGTTATCTTCCCTGCTAGCAGCCATGACAGATAGCACTAATCAATCTTGATGCTCTTTATCTCTTAGATTTGACCTCTGATTTTTTTCTCAGTAGGGTTTCTAAGAAGCCACTGTGAGCAAATTAAAGTTAGTATATTTATCATTCTTTAGTGGATGCTCTAAGGTGTGAGAAAACATAAGGCTTCACTGACGGATCAGGAAAACCTTTATGGAAGAGTAATGTTTACGTGTGCCTGTAAAGGATAGATGAATTTTCAGAGATATTCTGATTAGGAACTGTAGGTTTTAATAGTCTGGGCCCTGGGAACAAAAGTGTGCAAGCTGAAAAGTGTGACAAACTGGATGAGTAGTAAGTATCAAGCAGTCTGGCAGGAATATAGGCTATCTATAAGGAAGTAATGACAGACAAAACCAAGAAGGCAAGGTTGGGCCACACTGAAAGTTGAATGCAAAGCTTATAAAATTATTTTTATATCAATATTTTTTATTTTGATATTGTAGGGTACAATTAAGGGTTAGGTATACAGATATGTTTCGTTCAGGCACCTTTGTTGATAAGGGGTGTTTCCCCATCCCCAGACAGATGTTGAATAACGTTATGCCACCCCCATTCCCCTCCCTCCCATAGTTTCCCACCACTATCAGTCCTTTTCTTATAGTATTAGGATGGATGTTCAAGGTCCACTATATGAGTGAGAACATGTTGATACTCAGATCTTTGTTTCTGTGAGAGGTCACTCAGTATTATTGACTCTAGTTCCATCCAGGTTGCTGCGAAGTTCATGATTTTGTTCTTTTTTATGGTTGTGTAGCATTCCATCATGTATATGTACCACATTTTTTAAATCCAGTCCTCTTTTGATGGAGAGTATGGTTGATTCCAGTTTCTTGCTATTGCAAACAATGCTGCAATAAACATACGTGTGCAGGAATCTTTTTGATATAGTGATTTGAGTTCTTCAGGGTATATTCCCAGTAGGGGGATTGCAGGGTCATAAGGGAGGTCGATATTTAGAGCTTTTAGGAATCACCACACTGTTTTCCATAGAGCTTGCACTAGTTTGCACTCCCATCAACAATGTAGGAGTGTTCCCTTTTCATGACACTCTCATCAGCAACTGTTATTTTTTGAGATATTGATAATTGACATTCTGACTGGAGTTAGGTGGTATCTCAGTGTGGTTTTGATTTGCATCATCTTGAGGATTAGTGAGGTTGAAAATTTCTTCATGTGTCTGTTGGCTGCTCGGATGTCTTCCTTTGAGAAGTGACTGTTCATATCTTTTGCCCATTTTATAATGGGGTGGTTTGTTTTTTTCTTTTCAACACATTTGAGTTCCTTGTAGATCGAAGATGTTAAGCCTTTGTGAGAAT
>NW_007219309.1:0-4479 GCF_000164805.1 Carlito syrichta | reverse complement strand
GGGTTTGAATTTTTTCATCACTGATGAGATAAGGGAAGTTTTCTTGAATGATCTCATGAAATGTTTGTTCCAGTGTTGTCTCTGTTTCTCTCTTTGCCTCAGGAGGGCCAATTCCTCTTAGGTTTGGTCTCTTGAAGTAATCATTCATCTCTTGAAGGTTTTGTTCTGTGTTTTTGGGCGTCTTTTCTATGTTTTTGACAGTTTGGGTTAGTTCTGTGTTTTGGTCTTCAAGCTCTGAGATTCTTTCTTCTGCTTGGCTAGTTTTGCTTTCCATGCTTATTAGTTTGTTGTTTATTTCCATCACAATATTCTTAGTGCTGTCATTTCTGACATCAGTTCCTTCGTATTTTCCTCTTGTCTCTCCTCAATTTTTTTTCTTCTCTCAATTAATGTCTTGATGTCTGGGTTTGTTTCATGTGACCAGTCATTCTGGGGATTCTTCATTGTTTGTGTTCTAAAGTCTGTTTTCTCAGTGTCTGACCTCCCCTGGGTCTGTGTGAGACCTATATTCTTCTTTTTGGTTTTTCTTTATTTGTGTGGTTTTTTTCCCTCTCTACTTTTTCTTTCCCTCCATGTCACCATCTTCTTTAATTCTGTAATTCAGGGGTAGAAGGGTTGCCTTTACTTATTTTTGTTCAATCTCCTATTCTTCTTTATGTATGTCCTCTTACTTTGTTCAATTCTGCAGTTGCACTGTAGGTTGGGGGTGGTCTTTTTTGCAGTTTTGAGATGTACTTAAGGGGGGAGCAGTGATTCAAAACTATCTGCAGGTTCTGGTATCCACCGTCAGGTGGATAATCTGAAACCCACTTCCCACTGCCTTGGTATCTGTCCCTGCAGTGGGGTTGTAGGTTTACTCCCTGAAATAAAATGAGGTTAACAGAGAGAAGAGAATGGAGCAGGAAGTGGGGGAATAGAGGTGTGGGGAGAGAGAGGAGTAAGGAGGAAAACAGATGAGTGTACCAACAAATGGAGAGGGAGACAAAAATTGAAACATGAAAACAATAGATCATGGCTACAAACTAACCAACTCCCATACAAAAAAAACTAAAACATACAATGATGCTAACATACAAGCTTACCAACCTCCTTATTGGTATGCTATTCCTCTATACAAAGATATGGTTTACAGAGAGAAGAAAAGAAAAGAAGGAAAAAGAAAAAAATGGGGGAAACAAAACAGAAGGAATAGAATCAAGTCAGTAGACTAACAGAACCAATCAAGCACACTCGGAGGCTTTTCGTTTAAGTCGAATGTCCTTTCAACTCTGATTTCTAGGGGTCTTTTCAGGCAAGTTTGTTCACAGTTAGGGTCATTCGCCCCTGGCCTGCTGTGAAGGGCATTTCAGAGTGGTGAACCATTCAGTTCACCACTCCTCAGTTCACCACTCAGATCTGGCCTGTGTCTGTCAATTTTCTGTTTTTCCCCTTTTTGGTTTTGTTACCTTGAATCACCAGCAGGTGGTGCTATCTCACTGCTCCAGATGGTCTTTATCTCAGCTTCTCACCCCTGAGGGGAGGGAGCCATTGCCTCAAGGCACACGTAGGAGACCCACGGCCTGGCAGGACTTCATGGTGGCAGCAGTGGTGGCAGCAACATCAGCAGATTTTGCTCGCAGGGGCTTCTAGGTCTGAAGTCGTGGGTCACCTCAGGCACAGGTGTTGCAATGTGTAATGGCTGCAGCGGTGGCAGTAGCGGTGGTGGTGGCAGCCGCAGTAGCTGCCCATACCACGGTGATGCCTCAACGATGTCTACGGCAAAGCTCCGTGTGAAGGGCAGGCCGCCGATGATGGGATCTGCAGCCTCTGGGGAGAGAACCAGAGTCACTTTGTGTTCTCCTCCGTGGAGGTTCTCACAGACCAAGCTGCCCCATTGCCATCTTGCCGGGAAGTCCACTTATAAAATTAAAGTAGCTGATATTCCCTGAGTACTTACAATGTTCCCAGCAATGTAATTTTTTTTTTTTTTTAACTGGTGTCTCACTCTGTCACCCAACTGGAGTGCAGTGGCTTGCTCCCGGCCACTGTACAATGTAATGTTTTAAGTCATGCACACACACACACACACACACACACACACACACACACACACACATCAAATATTATATATGATAAGAAAGATATATGTTGCATATTTATAAGGCATATGTTAAATATATGTATGTATTAATACATTTATTATATTCTATATTTACATGTTTTGATTATATGCACATTTTAATGTAATTTATTATAATATATGCTTATATAGATAATATTCAACTTGCTTATAATATTATAATATATAGATTGTTATATTTTCTCACACTATGCATATTAAGAAGCTGAAAGCAAAATAAAATAAATTGCTTAAGTGTGCTCAGAGAGACTTAACATTATACTGTTAAAACATCATACTCAACATTATACTATACTACATCCCAATATTTTATGGCATTATTTAATTTGTAGATACTAAAGAAATTATTGATTCCTGAAGTAGATATTGATGCAATTAGAGATGGGCTTTAGGAATATATTTCTGGAAGCTGTATATAAGTAGTTAGAGGGTAAAAATAAACCTTTGGATGCTTTGTGTGTGATTTTGCCAGGGTATAATATACATGTGCTTTTATGAATTGTCTTATGAATAATTCAGAGTCTCAAAATTCCATTTCTCTCAGAGATGCTATTGCATGCATAAAAGTGGAAGCAAGGACTGGTAGCACATACTTGAAAAAAGTATTGAAAAGCATCTGTGTCATATCTATGTGCAGTATATCTGGATCTGGATCTATCTGGATCTCTCCACTTTTGATACATGGGCAATATTTGTAGCAGCAGAGATGACCTATTAACATGCTTTATTCATGGAGATGAGCAATTCTTGGGGAAAAGAAAGATAATTCAGCCAATTCTTTCAATTACAGTGTGACTGCCCTAGTGAATTCAACCATATCACATAGACAGTCACCCATCTCAGTGGAAGCAAACATTGCTCAGATTTTCTGCTTGGAGTCACAAACACAGGTGCTCCTTTTCTTTGCCTATCCTCTGGAACCCTTCTCTGACACCAGATGAATGAGCACAGGAGGTTGTCTTTTCTGGTAGACAACCAGGTAGGCAATCAATTTGGGGATCCTAAACTGATTTCACTGAAGCCATAGCTTTAACGTGTCTCTTTTCCTACCACTGCCACAAACAGTCAGACTATGGGTCAGGCAACATTTAGTTGGACAAAAATAATGTTCACTTTTATTAGAATGTCACAGATGCTACTACAGTGGGAAGTTCACAAGGTACTACTTGACTCTTGGTCTTTGCCCCAGGACCTATGGATCAAGATTTCAGTTCTTATTCATGACTTTCCTGCACCTTCCTGTCCAGACACACAAAGACACAGCAGGAGCCTTGGCATCAGTTGATGTTCTCTAAGGGTTTCCGTGGAAGTCATCCTATGATTTCCCCATCTTGTATGTTTTCAGTGATATAAAGAGTAGAAGTTAACAGGAATTCACACTTGGGGATGGGCACTCTTGGGGGCTGAAGCATGCTGATATGTGAGTTTATAACTTCAGATAAAAACTTGTAGCCGGGTTCAGTGGCTCAGCCTGTAATCCTGCACCTTTGGGAGGCTGAGGTGAGTGGATTGCCTGAGCCTGCGAGTTCGAGACCCGCCTGGGCAACTTGGCAAGACCTCATCTCTTCAATAAATCAAAAAATCAGCTGTGCGTGGTAGTGCACGCCTGTAATTCCGGCTACTCGGAAGGCTGAGGTGGAAGGATTGCTGGAGCCCGGTGGGTCGAGGCTGCGGTGGCCGGGAGCGGCCACTGCACTCCACTCTGGGTGACAGAGTGAGACTCCAACTCAAAAAAACAAAACAAAACCAAAAAAACTTGTGAAAATTAGTGCCAGATAAATAATGTGGCTAAGCTTTCTAATTCTTGTCATTTCTCAATACCTCTAAGAAAAGGCTAATATTCTGGGAAAGGGGGATAGGGTATTGTCTTTTCTCATAGGAAAAATTGACCATTCTATCTCTTCACTATCATTTTATACTGAAGAAATTTCTATCACAGAGTTTGTAAAAATGTAATGAATTTGTAGATGTCTCTCTCTGGACCAGATTATGCATAGCATGAGGACAGGGATTATACCAGTTTACTATATTATAACCTCACAGTGTAGCACCAAGCCTGCTTTCTGTGTATTCAGTGAAAAAGAAAACCAACATTAATTTAACACATACTTTTCTAGAATCTGTATCATTCTCACTGCCTGTTCTGAAGACCCACCCTATGCATTTCACTTTAAACAGAAAATGTTACTTTAAAGTACTGTATCAGTCTTTAATTTGCATTTTCAAAAATTTTGCTAAAGCAAAAAATACTACACAAGTTTAAACTTTAATTGAGTTAATCAAAAGAAAAAAAACAAAAGAAAACCTATTCCTAAATCAGGCAGCCCCTTCCCACCAATAACACAATCTTATATCATGTG
>NW_007219308.1:0-5548 GCF_000164805.1 Carlito syrichta | reverse complement strand
AGTATCATTTATTCAGTTCACTGAAATATTTTGAGACTATTCAACCTATTTAAGGTTCCAATGAATTTTTTATAAAATAAAATGAAGCAAAAGTAACTAGTTTGAAAGTAAAATGACAGTAAAATATATCATCCAAAGTAAAAATCAAATTTAATATACCTAAAGATAAACATAGCAAAAGTATCAAGGGACTCAAAAGCTACAAAATTATGTTGAAGAACACACACAAAAAATTGAATCTGGGCTTGATGACTCGCCTGTAATCCCAGCACTTTGGGAGGCTAAAGGATTGCCTAAACCTGGGGGTTTGAGATGAGCCTGGGTAATTTGGTGAGACCTCGTCTCTGCAATAAATCAAAACATAAGACAGGCATGGTAGCACATGTCTGTAGTTCCAGCTACTTGGAAGGCTGAGGTGGAAGTGTTGCTAGGCCCAACAGGTTGAGGTTGAGGTGGCCATGAGCATGCCACTGCACTCCAACCTGGGTGACAGGGAGAGAAACTCTAACACACACACACACACACACCCACACACACACACACACACACACACACTGAAAAGTTAAGAAGACAAAGGTTATGATCTGGAGGTTACAATTATCTCAAAATAAACATTTTATTGTAAAAAAAACTGTGTTAACAGACAATGAATTAAAATACTCTGTAAACAATTTCAGTAAATTAATGATAAAAATATCAGCACTTCATTATAAAATATGCCTGAGTAATGTAATTGGTTCTACCACTTACTAACTTTGTGTGACAGGGCAGAGTACTAAGTTCTCATGAGCCTTGAACTGCATCAAATTTGAACCATTAATATCTACCTTATGGAGTTAATGTGAGTACCAATAGAGACAGGGCAGACTTTAAAACACACTGTCTGATTCTTGCTTTTCTAAATTAATTCAATTATCGATAGCTACACTTAATCTTCTTAAAAATATATATATATTTACATATATACATATATGTGTGTATGAGGAAAAAATCTACTTCTAGAAATAAAGGAAATTAAAATGAAAATTAAAATGAGGCACCATATCTTACATAAAACTGTCAGATTTTAAAATACTTTAATCACATTATTAAAAATAACAAAAACAGTTCATAAACACCTAATAAATTGCAGAATTTTATATGTTGGCCGTTGCATGACTTTTTAGAAAATATTTTGCTATGTTGCATAAGAACATTTGATTATATGAAAAATATTTACCATAAATTGACTGAAAAGTTTAAGAAAAGGAAATATGATCTTGATAACATAGCATTAAATAAAGCTCATAGATCTTCAATCTTATGGAAAGAATAATTATTATTTTGTTTTGGAAGAAGTAAAATAATAAACTCCAGTGAATAGATTTTGCATAGGAATATAACTGTCTTGCTATATTAGGAAAAGAAAAAGAAAAATAGGTATAAAAGGAAGATTACATAGAAAATCATATTTGAAATGTAAAGGAAGCAAGTGGGAACTTTTGCCGATTGAATCATATTCTATATAAACTGACATTTTTATGCTATATTAAGCAAAATTACTCCATTTCCCAGAAATTTCTGGGTACTCAGTCATCCACTGTGAACTATAAATATTAGTTTTACTTCCAAGTATTTCCCTCCATGGAAATTTTTGCTGTTTTTTTTAATGCCAGAATATAAAGGGGAAATATATTCCAGAACATTACTAAACCTTGTCAAGAACAGTGACAAGAGAGATTTCTATTAGTGGAAAGAACATAATAATGTCCCTTAACTTCACGGATGCTTGGTGAGGTCACTTGTAGAATTATGGGTGTTAGCTGAACAAGTGTTCTTATTTATTTATTTATTTTACTTATAGAAAAGATTTTTTGCTCTATACTGGTAGTAAAAATAATGCAGAGAATTATTTATTTCACCCTCAATTAAATAAATACAAGGGAGTACAAAGAAAAATGGTAAAACCAGATCCTTTATAATAAAAAAAATTTATTTATACTTTGTCCACCATGAAGAAATTGATAAGGCACATAAGAAGCACATGTTTCCACACACATTTTTGGAATCTCTAAAGATCATTTAAGTTATTTAAATCGGTGTGTCCCAACCAAAATGTTCCTAGCAAGGGAGGAAGGAAGTGAAAAAAGATGAGATGAAAGAGTGAGAAATAGGCTTAATCAAAGCTTATCAAGAAGAAAGACATAAAAGGGAGTGAGCTGGTAACTTCTTCCCACCACCTTCCATCCCCTTTGCTGTTTCCAGGAGAAGTGTCTCAGTAGTTTCTGAATTCACACCTACTGGAATGACTAAAACTTTATTTCTGTAAGTTTTAATGTAATCACCTAGTTTACACAGAAAGTAACAAACACAATGAAAGTAGTCTTCCTTCTAGCTCCCCTCAAAGATGCATGCATATTTTCACATTCAAAAAAAGTTCATTTTTTCTCACAAAAGGGTAATAATGAATTCATTTAGAACTCATTAAATATGAATTATCAATGATTTTAAATCAATGCTTTATTTTATGTCTATTGCTAAGCATCAGTTGACATCTTGGAATGTAGCATTTTATTATTTATCATTATTGGTATAGGGGTATATAATTTTTTCTGTGTTATGTTAATATTCTTATTTTTCATTTGTTGTACAAGGCAAAAATTTTCCGGTGGCCAGGACACAGTTTCTTTCCAAGGAATAAAGAAACATATTTCAGCTTATATGATGGACCAATCAGTAGAAATGAAAAATAAGATTTATTTTGTATGCACATATATGTGAGTAAAGAACAAATGAAACTAAAATGCTTTGGACAGACCAATTATCTTTTGTCTCAAGCATACCCAGAGTGTCTTAAAAACACAGAATTTACATTGTTTGAGTCAATAAATCATTCAGTGTGAATGTTTTGCTCTATTCTTCATACAGCATAATTAGAAAACTAAACAGGGTGTGCAGTGGATCCAGGTGTAGAGATGATGTTTAATTAAAAATGGGACAACTTCCAAAGATTTGTTTTAAGTTGCAATTTTATGCTTTTGCTCTGTTGAACATGGATCTAAATTTCCAAAGTGGAATCACTTTAGGAGGGGTTAATTTTGCTTCTCTGAAAGTGAGTCATTTCAGTATTATTTTTCCCCCAATGATGAGTCTGTATTTTCTTTAACACTTCCATTTTGTTTTGGATACTTTTACTATTTCCATGAGAGTTTTTTAATTAAATAATTATTTATTACTATAAGTGAAGCACTGAGTCAGATGTAAAAGACAATGGTAAAGGAAATACAGGTAGTGTCTTTCCTCATAAAACTTACATTGACATAAGAGAGGCAGAAATGCTGTATTCTGCCTCTCTTTGTTTAATATAAGTTTCATGAGGAGAGATACTGCCTGTATTCCCTTTAGCATTAATGCTAGTTAGTTGTTCTAATTCAAGCTCCAACATTCTCATTTCTGCACACAAAAATACCACCTTCCATCCTGCCACCTTCCACCCCCTTTGCTGTTTCCAGGAGCAGTGTCTCAGTAGTTGCTGAATTCACACCTACTGGAATTAGACTAAATCTTTATTTCTATAATTTTTAATGCAATCACTTAGTTTACACAGAAAGCAACAAACACAATGAAAGTAGATGCATGCATATTTTCACATTCAAAAAAAGTTCATTTTTTGTCTCACAAAAGGGTGACAGTGAATTCATTTAGAACTCATTACATATGAATTATCAATAATTTTAAATCAATGTCTTATTTTATTTCTATTGCTAAACATCAGTTGACTACTCAGAATGTAACATTTTAGTATTTATTACTATTGGTATACTAAAACAAGTAACAACAATGATGAACTCCAGTCAGCATGACACTGCCACATATCTACATGAACACAGTGTGAGACAGATATATCAAGGTTATGATACCTTACCAAGTTGTTTGTACAGTGCTGCCAACGTAAGTGCACAGTGTTGAGTTCACAGACTTAATTGTCAGATCCCTTACATAAAGTGTTGGAGAAGGAATAAATGGAGCAAAATTTTTTAAAAAATTAAAAATATAATTAAATACAAAGTCAATCTCTGCTAATTAATATTCAGAAGCAGTAACTTTTCATTTGGTGAGAAAACCTCACTGGGAGCATTAAGCTAATACTGGATGGTAAACTAGAAAATTTGCTAAGTACTTTGGTTGAACCAAAACTATATAAGATAGTATATCTTTTTCTAAAAATTTTATATTTTCGTTCATAGAAACATGTAAGTGTGCTTGTATGTCTATGAATATCTGTTTCTATTATCATTATTTTAAAATTGGAGCAGATTTTCACCAAATATAGAGTATATGCTAAAGATCAGATGATTTATAGTATAAATCGTATTCATATATACAATACATAAAACTCAATTTGTAGAGTCTCAAGAAGCCACTTTCAAGTACAGTATCAGAAACTTTAGACCAGAGAGTAACTTCTAAGATAGGCTTGTATATTATTATGCTTTGGGTGGGGAAGAATCATGAGGGAGACATGGAACACTTTCAAACAAGAATATCATTTCAATAATTTCAAGACAGTTTAATTGAAATTTTAGGTTGTATAGTTTTAGTTGTTTCTTTCAAAGGAAATTATAAGGTCTGTGGCAACGGTTCTCAAATATGGTACATGAGAATCACTTGAAGAGATAAAGAATGTGTTGGTGCAGGTTTGTGGAAGTCTGATATAGCCAGGCCCCTGTTGCTATAGCAATTTCTCCAGTGATTCTCATACACACCGAAGTTTAAGAATAGCTTTGTTAATGGCAAGCAAGTAGCAGAAATTATTTATTTACTTATAACTCCAAGTCACATTTGCCCTTGTGACTTGGAGTTATAGTAAATAAATAATTATAATTTGTATATATGTAGCATATGTGTATATGGACATTTGTAGAAAGTCTTATGTAATTACACGTGTTTGTTGTCAATGTTTGCCTATATGATAGATGAAAGAGTATTTCATTGTCATTTTAACTTGCATTCCTTCTACTGCAAAGGATTTGAGAATTTTTTAATATGTTTAAAGATCATTTTCATATATTTTTTCATAAGCTACATCCCTTTACTCCACTTTTTTAATTTTTAAAATTTGTGTGATTATTAGAGGTATAAGACCCTTATTCTTAAGTGAAAAAGACTGTCAAGACTATTCTAGGTTTCGAGGTTTTCTTGGAAAAAGACAAGAAAGACAAAGAACAGTAAATACTCTGGTGTGTTAAACAAAAGCAGTTAATTCAAATGTGGGATTTGCCTTGGAATGTATATGTAGTGGTTTTAGATAATTTGTGGATATAGTACTAAATTGCTTTGAGTCTCTCAGTGATTCATCCTTCTAATTATATAAGAAAGAGTCATTTTGGTATTATTTGATAATCTCGTGTTTTTTTGAAAGAAGATAAAGGCCTCAGACTCATAGTCATATGCAGGAAGTTCTGTCTAACTATAATTTAATAATAACATCTTATTATAATTATTATAGTTTTACCTTTTTTGTGGTAACACTTTGTATTTATGGAAGAGAGAAGCTGAGAGTAATGAA
>NW_007219307.1:0-4292 GCF_000164805.1 Carlito syrichta | reverse complement strand
AAAATGAGTATCATTTATTCAGTTCACTGAAATATTTTGAGACTATTCAACCTATTTAAGGTTCCAATGAATTTTTTATAAAATAAAATGAAGCAAAAGTAACTAGTTTGAAAGTAAAATGACAGTAAAATATATCATCCAAAGTAAAAATCAAATTTAATATACCTAAAGATAAACATAGCAAAAGTATCAAGGGACTCAAAAGCTACAAAATTATGTTGAAGAACACACACAAAAAATTGAATCTGGGCTTGATGACTCGCCTGTAATCCCAGCACTTTGGGAGGCTAAAGGATTGCCTAAACCTGGGGGTTTGAGATGAGCCTGGGTAATTTGGTGAGACCTCATCTCTGCAATAAATCAAAACATAAGACAGGCATGGTAGCACATGTCTGTAGTTCCAGCTACTTGGAAGGCTGAGGTGGAAGTGTTGCTAGGCCCAACAGGTTGAGGTTGAGGTGGCCATGAGCATGCCACTGCACTCCAACCTGGGTGACAGGGAGAGAAACTCTAACACACACACACACACACACACACACACACAGACACACCTGAAAAGTTAAGAAGACAAAGGTTATGATCTGGAGGTTACAATTATCTCAAAATAAACATTTTATTGTAAAAAAAACTGTGTTAACAGACAATGAATTAAAATACTCTGTAAACAATTTCAGTAAATTAATGATAAAAATATCAGCACTTCATTATAAAATATGCCTGAGTAATGTAATTGGTTCTACCACTTACTAACTTTGTGTGACAGGGCAGAGTACTAAGTTCTCATGAGCCTTGAACTGCATCAAATTTGAACCATTAATATCTACCTTATGGAGTTAATGTGAGTACCAATAGAGACAGGGCAGACTTTAAAACACACTGTCTGATTCTTGCTTTTCTAAATTAATTCAATTATCGATAGCTACACTTAATCTTCTTAAAAATATATATATATTTACATATATACATATATGTGTGTATGAGGAAAAAATCTACTTCTAGAAATAAAGGAAATTAAAATGAAAATTAAAATGAGGCACCATATCTTACATAAAACTGTCAGATTTTAAAATACTTTAATCACATTATTAAAAATAACAAAAACAGTTCATAAACACCTAATAAATTGCAGAATTTTATATGTTGGCCGTTGCATGACTTTTTAGAAAATATTTTGCTATGTTGCATAAGAACATTTGATTATATGAAAAATATTTACCATAAATTGACTGAAAAGTTTAAGAAAAGGAAATATGATCTTGATAACATAGCATTAAATAAAGCTCATAGATCTTCAATCTTATGGAAAGAATAATTATTATTTTGTTTTGGAAGAAGTAAAATAATAAACTCCAGTGAATAGATTTTGCATAGGAATATAACTGTCTTGCTATATTAGGAAAAGAAAAAGAAAAATAGGTATAAAAGGAAGATTACATAGAAAATCATATTTGAAATGTAAAGGAAGCAAGTGGGAACTTTTGCCGATTGAATCATATTCTATATAAACTGACATTTTTATGCTATATTAAGCAAAATTACTCCATTTCCCAGAAATTTCTGGGTACTCAGTCATCCACTGTGAACTATAAATATTAGTTTTACTTCCAAGTATTTCCCTCCATGGAAATTTTTGCTGTTTTTTTTAATGCCAGAATATAAAGGGGAAATATATTCCAGAACATTACTAAACCTTGTCAAGAACAGTGACAAGAGAGATTTCTATTAGTGGAAAGAACATAATAATGTCCCTTAACTTCACGGATGCTTGGTGAGGTCACTTGTAGAATTATGGGTGTTAGCTGAACAAGTGTTCTTATTTATTTATTTATTTTACTTATAGAAAAGATTTTTTGCTCTATACTGGTAGTAAAAATAATGCAGAGAATTATTTATTTCACCCTCAATTAAATAAATACAAGGGAGTACAAAGAAAAATGGTAAAACCAGATCCTTTATAATAAAAAAAATTTATTTATACTTTGTCCACCATGAAGAAATTGATAAGGCACATAAGAAGCACATGTTTCCACACACATTTTTGGAATCTCTAAAGATCATTTAAGTTATTTAAATCGGTGTGTCCCAACCAAAATGTTCCTAGCAAGGGAGGAAGGAAGTGAAAAAAGATGAGATGAAAGAGTGAGAAATAGGCTTAATCAAAGCTTATCAAGAAGAAAGACATAAAAGGGAGTGAGCTGGTAACTTCTTCCCACCACCTTCCATCCCCTTTGCTGTTTCCAGGAGAAGTGTCTCAGTAGTTTCTGAATTCACACCTACTGGAATGACTAAAACTTTATTTCTGTAAGTTTTAATGTAATCACCTAGTTTACACAGAAAGTAACAAACACAATGAAAGTAGTCTTCCTTCTAGCTCCCCTCAAAGATGCATGCATATTTTCACATTCAAAAAAAGTTCATTTTTTCTCACAAAAGGGTAATAATGAATTCATTTAGAACTCATTAAATATGAATTATCAATGATTTTAAATCAATGCTTTATTTTATGTCTATTGCTAAGCATCAGTTGACATCTTGGAATGTAGCATTTTATTATTTATCATTATTGGTATAGGGGTATATAATTTTTTCTGTGTTATGTTAATATTCTTATTTTTCATTTGTTGTACAAGGCAAAAATTTTCCGCTGGCCAGGACACAGTTTCTTTCCAAGGAATAAAGAACATAATTCAGCTTATATGATGGACCAATCAGTAGAAATGAAAAATAAGATTTATTTTGTATGCACATATATGTGAGTAAAGAACAAATGAAACTAAAATGCTTTGGACAGACCAATTATCTTTTGTCTCAAGCATACCCAGAGTGTCTTAAAAACACAGAATTTACATTGTTTGAGTCAATAAATCATTCAGTGTGAATGTTTTGCTCTATTCTTCATACAGCATAATTAGAAAACTAAACAGGGTGTGCAGTGGATCCAGGTGTAGAGATGATGTTTAATTAAAAATGGGACAACTTCCAAAGATTTGTTTTAAGTTGCAATTTTATGCTTTTGCTCTGTTGAACATGGATCTAAATTTCCAAAGTGGAATCACTTTAGGAGGGGTTAATTTTGCTTCTCTGAAAGTGAGTCATTTCAGTATTATTTTTCCCCCAATGATGAGTCTGTATTTTCTTTAACACTTCCATTTTGTTTTGGATACTTTTACTATTTCCATGAGAGTTTTTTAATTAAATAATTATTTATTACTATAAGTGAAGCACTGAGTCAGATGTAAAAGACAATGGTAAAGGAAATACAGGTAGTGTCTTTCCTCATAAAACTTACATTGACATAAGAGAGGCAGAAATGCTGTATTCTGCCTCTCTTTGTTTAATATAAGTTTCATGAGGAGAGATACTGCCTGTATTCCCTTTAGCATTAATGCTAGTTAGTTGTTCTAATTCAAGCTCCAACATTCTCATTTCTGCACACAAAAATACCACCTTCCATCCTGCCACCTTCCACCCCCTTTGCTGTTTCCAGGAGCAGTGTCTCAGTAGTTGCTGAATTCACACCTACTGGAATTAGACTAAATCTTTATTTCTATAATTTTTAATGCAATCACTTAGTTTACACAGAAAGCAACAAACACAATGAAAGTAGATGCATGCATATTTTCACATTCAAAAAAAGTTCATTTTTTGTCTCACAAAAGGGTGACAGTGAATTCATTTAGAACTCATTACATATGAATTATCAATAATTTTAAATCAATGTCTTATTTTATTTCTATTGCTAAACATCAGTTGACTACTCAGAATGTAACATTTTAGTATTTATTACTATTGGTATACTAAAACAAGTAACAACAATGATGAACTCCAGTCAGCATGACACTGCCACATATCTACATGAACACAGTTGTGAGACAGATATATCAAGGTTATGATACCTTACCAAGTTGTTTGTACAGTGCTGCCAACGTAAGTGCACAGTGTTGAGTTCACAGACTTAATTGTCAGATCCCTTACATAAAGTGTTGGAGAAGGAATAAATGGAGCAAAATTTTTTAAAAAATTAAAAATATAATTAAATACAAAGTCAATCTCTGCTAATTAATATTCAGAAGCAGTAACTTTTCATTTGGTGAGAAAACCTCACTGGGAGCATTAAGCTAATACTGGATGGTAAACTAGAAAATTTGCTAAGTACTTTGGTTGAACCAAAACTATATAAGATAGTATATCTTTTTCTAAAAATTTTATATTTTCGTTCATAGAAACATGTAAGTGTGCTTGTATGTCTATGAATATCTGTTTCTATTATCATTATTTTAAAATTGGAGCAG
>NW_007219306.1:0-4023 GCF_000164805.1 Carlito syrichta | reverse complement strand
CAGCACTTTGGGAGGCTAAAGGATTGCCTAAACCTGGGGGTTTGAGATGAGCCTGGGTAATTTGGTGAGACCTCGTCTCTGCAATAAATCAAAACATAAGACAGGCATGGTAGCACATGTCTGTAGTTCCAGCTACTTGGAAGGCTGAGGTGGAAGTGTTGCTAGGCCCAACAGGTTGAGGTTGAGGTGGCCATGAGCATGCCACTGCACTCCAACCTGGGTGACAGGGAGAGAAACTCTAACACACACACACACACACACACACACACACAGACACACTGAAAAGTTAAGAAGACAAAGGTTATGATCTGGAGGTTACAATTATCTCAAAATAAACATTTTATTGTAAAAAAAACTGTGTTAACAGACAATGAATTAAAATACTCTGTAAACAATTTCAGTAAATTAATGATAAAAATATCAGCACTTCATTATAAAATATGCCTGAGTAATGTAATTGGTTCTACCACTTACTAACTTTGTGTGACAGGACAGAGTACTAAGTTCTCATGAGCCTTGAACTGCATCAATTTGAACCATTTAATATCTACCTTATAGAGTTAATGTGAGTACCAATAGAGACAAAGACAGTCTTTAATACACACTGTCTAGATTCTTGCTTCTTCTAAATTAATTCAATTTATCGATAGCTACACTTAATCTTCTTAAAAATATATATATATTTACATATATACATATATGTGTGTATGAGGAAAAAATCTACTTCTAGAAATAAAGGAAATTAAAATGAAAATTAAAATGAGGCACCATATCTTACATAAAACTGTCAGATTTTAAAATACTTTAATCACATTATTAAAAATAACAAAAACAGTTCATAAACACCTAATAAATTGCAGAATTTTATATGTTGGCCGTTGCATGACTTTTTAGAAAATATTTTGCTATGTTGCATAAGAACATTTGATTATATGAAAAATATTTACCATAAATTGACTGAAAAGTTTAAGAAAAGGAAATATGATCTTGATAACATAGCATTAAATAAAGCTCATAGATCTTCAATCTTATGGAAAGAATAATTATTATTTTGTTTTGGAAGAAGTAAAATAATAAACTCCAGTGAATAGATTTTGCATAGGAATATAACTGTCTTGCTATATTAGGAAAAGAAAAAGAAAAATAGGTATAAAAGGAAGATTACATAGAAAATCATATTTGAAATGTAAAGGAAGCAAGTGGGAACTTTTGCCGATTGAATCATATTCTATATAAACTGACATTTTTATGCTATATTAAGCAAAATTACTCCATTTCCCAGAAATTTCTGGGTACTCAGTCATCCACTGTGAACTATAAATATTAGTTTTACTTCCAAGTATTTCCCTCCATGGAAATTTTTGCTGTTTTTTTTAATGCCAGAATATAAAGGGGAAATATATTCCAGAACATTACTAAACCTTGTCAAGAACAGTGACAAGAGAGATTTCTATTAGTGGAAAGAACATAATAATGTCCCTTAACTTCACGGATGCTTGGTGAGGTCACTTGTAGAATTATGGGTGTTAGCTGAACAAGTGTTCTTATTTATTTATTTATTTTACTTATAGAAAAGATTTTTTGCTCTATACTGGTAGTAAAAATAATGCAGAGAATTATTTATTTCACCCTCAATTAAATAAATACAAGGGAGTACAAAGAAAAATGGTAAAACCAGATCCTTTATAATAAAAAAAATTTATTTATACTTTGTCCACCATGAAGAAATTGATAAGGCACATAAGAAGCACATGTTTCCACACACATTTTTGGAATCTCTAAAGATCATTTAAGTTATTTAAATCGGTGTGTCCCAACCAAAATGTTCCTAGCAAGGGAGGAAGGAAGTGAAAAAAGATGAGATGAAAGAGTGAGAAATAGGCTTAATCAAAGCTTATCAAGAAGAAAGACATAAAAGGGAGTGAGCTGGTAACTTCTTCCCACCACCTTCCATCCCCTTTGCTGTTTCCAGGAGAAGTGTCTCAGTAGTTTCTGAATTCACACCTACTGGAATGACTAAAACTTTATTTCTGTAAGTTTTAATGTAATCACCTAGTTTACACAGAAAGTAACAAACACAATGAAAGTAGTCTTCCTTCTAGCTCCCCTCAAAGATGCATGCATATTTTCACATTCAAAAAAAGTTCATTTTTTCTCACAAAAGGGTAATAATGAATTCATTTAGAACTCATTAAATATGAATTATCAATGATTTTAAATCAATGCTTTATTTTATGTCTATTGCTAAGCATCAGTTGACATCTTGGAATGTAGCATTTTATTATTTATCATTATTGGTATAGGGGTATATAATTTTTTCTGTGTTATGTTAATATTCTTATTTTTCATTTGTTGTACAAGGCAAAAATTTTCCGCTGGCCAGGACACAGTTTCTTTCCAAGGAATAAAGAACATAATTCAGCTTATATGATGGACCAATCAGTAGAAATGAAAAATAAGATTTATTTTGTATGCACATATATGTGAGTAAAGAACAAATGAAACTAAAATGCTTTGGACAGACCAATTATCTTTTGTCTCAAGCATACCCAGAGTGTCTTAAAAACACAGAATTTACATTGTTTGAGTCAATAAATCATTCAGTGTGAATGTTTTGCTCTATTCTTCATACAGCATAATTAGAAAACTAAACAGGGTGTGCAGTGGATCCAGGTGTAGAGATGATGTTTAATTAAAAATGGGACAACTTCCAAAGATTTGTTTTAAGTTGCAATTTTATGCTTTTGCTCTGTTGAACATGGATCTAAATTTCCAAAGTGGAATCACTTTAGGAGGGGTTAATTTTGCTTCTCTGAAAGTGAGTCATTTCAGTATTATTTTTCCCCCAATGATGAGTCTGTATTTTCTTTAACACTTCCATTTTGTTTTGGATACTTTTACTATTTCCATGAGAGTTTTTTAATTAAATAATTATTTATTACTATAAGTGAAGCACTGAGTCAGATGTAAAAGACAATGGTAAAGGAAATACAGGTAGTGTCTTTCCTCATAAAACTTACATTGACATAAGAGAGGCAGAAATGCTGTATTCTGCCTCTCTTTGTTTAATATAAGTTTCATGAGGAGAGATACTGCCTGTATTCCCTTTAGCATTAATGCTAGTTAGTTGTTCTAATTCAAGCTCCAACATTCTCATTTCTGCACACAAAAATACCACCTTCCATCCTGCCACCTTCCACCCCCTTTGCTGTTTCCAGGAGCAGTGTCTCAGTAGTTGCTGAATTCACACCTACTGGAATTAGACTAAATCTTTATTTCTATAATTTTTAATGCAATCACTTAGTTTACACAGAAAGCAACAAACACAATGAAAGTAGATGCATGCATATTTTCACATTCAAAAAAAGTTCATTTTTTGTCTCACAAAAGGGTGACAGTGAATTCATTTAGAACTCATTACATATGAATTATCAATAATTTTAAATCAATGTCTTATTTTATTTCTATTGCTAAACATCAGTTGACTACTCAGAATGTAACATTTTAGTATTTATTACTATTGGTATACTAAAACAAGTAACAACAATGATGAACTCCAGTCAGCATGACACTGCCACATATCTACATGAACACAGTTGTGAGACAGATATATCAAGGTTATGATACCTTACCAAGTTGTTTGTACAGTGCTGCCAACGTAAGTGCACAGTGTTGAGTTCACAGACTTAATTGTCAGATCCCTTACATAAAGTGTTGGAGAAGGAATAAATGGAGCAAAATTTTTTAAAAAATTAAAAATATAATTAAATACAAAGTCAATCTCTGCTAATTAATATTCAGAAGCAGTAACTTTTCATTTGGTGAGAAAACCTCACTGGGAGCATTAAGCTAATACTGGATGGTAAACTAGAAAATTTGCTAAGTACTTTGGTTGAACCAAAACTATATAAGATAGTATATCTTTTTCTAAAAATTTTATATTTTCGTTCATAGAAACATGTAAGTGTGCTTGTATGTCTATGAATATCTGTTTCTATTATCATTATTTTAAAATTGGAGCAG
>NW_007219305.1:0-9167 GCF_000164805.1 Carlito syrichta | reverse complement strand
GGGTTTCAGGTGGCCCATTCGCCAAAATACTGAACACTGTGCCCTGTGGGTAGTTTTTGAACCCTAGCATTCTTCCACATCTCCATTATGAATGTCCCTAGTGTCTATTATTTTCTTCTTTGTGGCCATTTAGCTCCCACATATGATTGAGAACAGGCGGAATTTGGTTTTCTGTTTCTGAGTCAATTTACTTGGGATGATGATCTCCAACTACATCCATGTTGCTGCAAAGAACGTGATTTAATTATTTTGTATGGCTGTGTAATATTCCATGGTGTATATATACCCATTTGCATTATCCACCGATGGGCTGAGGAGCATTTGGGTTGATTCCACATCTTTGCTATTGTGATTTGTGCTGTGTTGAACACGTTGGTACAGATGTCTTTGTTACATAATAAGCTCTGTTTCTTAGGGTAGATTCCTAGTAGTGGGGTTGCTAGATCAAATGATAGATCTACTTTGAAGTCTTTGAGTAATCTCCATACCACTTTCCATAGGGGTTGTACTAATTTACATTCTCACCAACAGTGTGCAAGTATTCTCTTTTCTCCACATTCATGCCAGCATCTATTGTTTTTTTGTTTAATAATGGCTATTCTTGTGTAAGGTGTGGTTTTAATTTGCATTTTTGTGATGATGCATGATATTGAGCATTTTATCTCATGTTTATCAGCCATCTTCATATCTTCTTTTGAGAGATGCTTGTTATATCATTTGCCCACTTTTTAATGGGGTTGTTTGCCTTTTTTTTTTTTTTTTTTGCTAATTTGTTTGAGTTCTTTGTAGATTCTGTATGTCAGTCATTTGTCAGATGCATAGTTTGTGAATATCTTCTGTCTTTTTATATGTTGCCTATTTACTCTGTTGATTATTTCTCTTGTTGTGCAGAAGCTTTTTAGTTTAGGTCCCACTTATTTATTTTTGTTTTAGTTGTGATTGCTTTTGGGGCTTTACTCATAAATTCTTTGCCTAGGTCAATGTCCATAAAAGTTTTTTCTAGCTTTTCTTCTAGGATTTTTATGGTTTCAGGTCTGACATTTAAGTTTTTGATCTATCTTGAGCTAATTTTTGTATATAGGGAGATAGAAGGATCAAATTTTATTTTTCTACATGTAGCTATCCCATTTTCCCAGTACCATTTATTGAATAGGATGTTCTTTTTTCAGTGTATGTTTTTGTCTTTGTCAAAAATATATTGGTTGTAGGTATTTGGGTTTATTCTGTATTCTTTATTCTATTCCATTGGTCAATATGTCTGCTTTTGTTCCAGTACCATGCTGTTTTGGTTACTACTGTCTTGTAGTATAATTTGAAGTCAGGTAATGTGATGCTTCCAGCTTTGTTCTTTTTGTTTATGATGCTTTGGTTATTCTGGCTCTATTTTGATTCCATATGAATTTTAGGGTTTTTTCCCTAATTCTGTGAAAAATGACATCAGGAGTTTGATAAGGATTGCATTGAACTTGTAGATTACTTTGAGCAATATGGTCATTTGAATAATGTTGATTCTTCCAATCCATGAGCATGGGATTTTTCTTGATTTGTCTGTGTCCTCTGCAGTTCATTTTATCAGAATTTTGAAATTCTCCATGTAGAGATCTTTCACCTCCTTGATTAAATATATTCCTAGGTATTTTAACTTTTTGGCTGCTATTGCAAATGGGATTGAGTTCTTGTTTGATTCTTGGTCACTATTGGTGTATAGCAGTGCTACAGATTTATGTGTTGATTGTGTATACTGAAACTTTACTAAATTCATTTAACAAATCAAAGAGCTTTGGTTTTGTTTTTTTTTTTAGGAGTCTTTAGGATTCTCTACATATAAAGATTATATTGTCAGCATATGGAGATACGTTGTTTTCTTCTTTTTGCTATTTGATTCTGTATAGTTCTTTGCTTGCATGATTGCTCTGGCTAACACTTCCAGTACTATGTTGCCTTGTTCCAGTTCTGAGGGGAAATATGTTCAACTCTTCTCCATTCAGGATGACATTGATTGTGGGTGTGTCATAAATAGTTTTTATTATTTTGAGGAATGTTCCCTCTATGCCTGTTTTGCTGAGGGTTTTTATCATGAAGGGATTCTGTATTTTTAAAGTCATTTTAAAAATTAATCCAGTCTTATTTACTTCACTATACATTTATTTGATAAATATATATTCAGTGCGAAGACCTGTGCTAACCCTGAACTGACTCTAATTTTGAATCTGGGTGACATTCAGAAATAGATGAGGAGAAACAGAAGAGAAACCCAGGAGCAGAAGTGGGTTTCTTTAGTTACAATGTGGCCAGGCTGAGGGGATTCTGCTTTTTATCAAATGCTTTTTCTGCGTCAACTGAAATGATCATATGATTTCTGCTTTTAAATCTGCTTATGTAATGGATCATGTTTATTGACTTGCATATGTTTAACCACCTGCATCCCTGGGATAGAATTCATTTAGTTGTAGTATATTATTATTATTTTTGTATGTACTGTTGAATTTGGCTTGTTAATTTTTTATTGATAATTTTTGTTACTATGTTCATAAGCGATGTTGGTTTTTATTTTTCTTTTTTTGTTGTTGTGTATTTTCCTGGCTTTGGTATCAGAGTGATACTGGCCTCATAGAATAAGTTGGGGAGGATTTCTTCCTCTTCAGTCTTGGAGTACCTTCATTAAACTTGGTACTAGTTCTTTGAGGGTCTGGTAGAATTCTGTTATGAGTCTATCAGACTCTGGACTTTTTGTTGTTGTTTTTGGAAGAATATTAAATACTATTTCAATCTTGCTACTGATTATTAGTCTGTTCAGGGTTCTATTTTTTCCTGATTGAACGTTGGATGGTTGTTGTTTCCAAGAATTTATCCATCTTCTCTAGATTGTCTAATTGGCCTGCATAAAGATGCTTATAATAATCTTGGATGATTTTTTGAATTTCTGTTGTATCAGTTATAAAGTCTCCATTTTCATTTCGAATTTAGCTAATTTGAGTCTTCTCTTTTTGCTTCTTAATTCATCTAGGTAGTGGTCTATTGATCTTGTTTATATTTTCAAAGAACCAACTTTTTGTTTCATTGATTCTTTGGGTTTTTTTTGTTTTTTTTGAGTTGGAGTCTCACTCGGTCATCCAGACTGGAGTGCAGTGGCTGCTCCCAGCCACCGCGGCCTCGCCTGCTGGGCTCCGGCGATCCTTCCGCCTCAGCCTTCTGAGTAGCCGGAATTACAGGCGCGCACTACCACGCCCGGCTGATTTTTTTATTTTTATTGTAGAGATGAGGTCTCGCTGCCCAGGTGGGTCTCGAACCCGCAGGCTCAGGCAATCCACTCACCTCAGCCTCCCAAAGGCGCAGGATTACAGGCTGAACCACCGAGCCCGGCATTCTTTGCATTTTTTATGTTAGTTTTCTTTAGGTCTGCTCTGATTGTCATTACTTCTTTTCTTCTGCTAGATTTGGGTTTGGTTTGTTTGCTTTTTTCTATTTACTTGAGGTGTGATGCTAGATTGTTGATGTGTGATCTTTCAGTGTTATTAATTTAGCCCTTAAATGTTATAAAATGTCCTCTGAACACAGCTTTGGCTTTTTCCCAGAGATCTGAATAATTTGTTTCATTTTTATTCATTTTAAGAAATTTTTAAATTCCTATTTTGATATTATTGTTGACCCATTATTCAGGAGAAAATTGTTTAACTTCCATGCCTTTGTTTGCTTCTGTGTGTTCTTCATAGAGTTAATTTCTAGTAGTATTCCACAGTGGACTGAAAAGGTGCTTGATATGATTTGTATTTTTTTTAATTTATTGAGACTTCATTTGTGGCCTATTTTATGGTCTATCTTGGAGAATGTTCCATGTGTTGATGAACAAAGTATATATTCTCCAGTTTTGGAATGTAGTTCTGTAGATATCTGTTTGTTACATTTCCTCCAGAGTATTGTTTAACTCCAATGTTTCTTTGATGACTTCCTGCCTTGATGATCTATCATTGATGTGAGTGGAGTGTTGAAGTATCCCACTATTATCATGTTGCTATCTATTTCTCTCTCTCTCTCTCTCTCTCTCTGACCTAGTAAAACTTGCTTTATAAAACTGTGGCCTCTGGTGTTAGGCACATATACATTTAAAATTGTTATGTCCTCTTGTTGAATTGATCCCTTTACTATTATGCAATAGCCATCTGTGTCTTTTTTTTAACTGTTGTTAATTTAAGTCTGTTTTATCTGACACAAGAATGACTACTCTGCTCATTTTGGTCCCCATTTGTGTGGAATATATTCCCCCATCCCTTTACTTTGAGTCTATTGGAGTCTTTGTGAGTTAAGTGGGTGTCTCTGGCAGCAGATATTTGGGTTGTGTTTTTTTTAATCCTTTCTGCCAATCTGTATATTTTTAATGGGTCATTGAGACATTCTAATATTCAGAGTTAATAATGATATATAAGGTATTATTCTACTCATCATACTGGTTGTTATCCGGTTGCTTTGTTTATTTATTTTCTCTATTGTGTTGGTGTTTCATAAAGTCTATGGACTTTATTGTTTCTAGTGTTTTTCTACTATTGTTTTTCAACTTTTGTTTCAGTATTTCAACTTTTGTTTCAAAAATTTTTGTTTTGTTTCCATAGGACTCCTTTGAATATTTCGTGTAGAGCTGGTTTAGTGGTAACAAATTCCCTAAGTATTTGCTTGTCTGCACAGGACTTCATTCCTCCTTCATTTATAAAACTTTGTTTTTAGGATACAAAATCTTTAGTTGACATTTATTCTGTCTGAGAAAATTGAAAATGGGATCTCAGTTCCTGCTGGCTTATAGGGCTTCTTCTGAGAATTCTGCTGTTAGTCTGATAGGTTTATCTTTGCAAATTATTTGATGCTTTTGTCTCACTTCTCTTAAAACTTTTTCCTTCATGTTGACTTTGCATAGCCAGATGATTATATGCCTTGGGAAGGTCCTTTTTGTAATGAATCTTCTGGGGGTTCTTTGGGCTTCTTGTATCTGGAGGTTTAGATATCTGGCTAGGTCAGGGATGTTTTCTTCCATTATTCCCTCAAATGGGTTTTCCAAACCTGTTGCTTTCATGTCTGCATCAGGAACACCAATGTTTTCTAGATTTGGATGTTTTAGATAATCTTATATTTCTTGGAGGCTTTGTTCCATTCTCTTGACTCTTTTTTCTTTATTTTTGCATTATTGGGTTAATTCAAAAGTCTTGTCTTCAAGCTCTGAGGTCTTTTCTTCTGCTTGTTCTGGTCTACTGCTAAAACTTTTCACTGAGTATTTTACTTTCCTAAATGCTTAATTTATTTCCAGAATTTCAACTGTGTGTTTGTGTGTATGTGTGTGTGTGTAAGTGTGTGTGTGTGTGTTTATCTCTTTGGAGGATTTTTAATTCATGTCCTGAATAGTTTTTTGTTTTGTTTTTTAACTTTTTATGTTTTCTACTGAAGTTCCTTGGACAATTTTATCATCAAACTTTTGAAATCTATGTCTTGAATTTCAACAATTTCATTTTAGTTAGAGTTCATTGCTGAAGAGTTGGGTCTTCTTTGGGGGATATTAAAGAGCTGTGCTTTTTTCATATTATCAGAATTATGTTTCTGGTTGTTTCTCATTTGGGTAGATAATTTCTTCTTATCTGTGGTTGGCAGGAGGTTTTAGGGCTCCTTTGGTTATATATAGCTTTGGTGTGGTGAGTTTCTCATTTGCCAGATGTTTGCTGTGTTCCTGCACTGGCTCATGGCATCCTGAGTCACTGACATGGCTTGGAAAGTATTAGCTGGTGTTTGGGATCAGGCCTTCCCCAAAGTTGAGGTGTTGTATCTGATGAGGTTGACTGTACTATTGAACTCTGGTCAGGAGGTGTCTCCTGTGGGAGAAAACTGGCTACAAAGGCAGCTGCTATAGAGTTCCTCCTTGGAGAGTGTTTCACCGAGGAAATACCCTGCCAGTCTAGGCTGAGGGTGGGGTTCTGGGGATTTCCCAAGTTTTCTTTCTGTCTTGGGCCTTCTGGGTTCATGCAGCAGAAAACAGACGGGGCACCCCAGAAGTGTGCTTTTTTAGTGGGGATTAGGAGGGAGTCCCAGGACATTGGGGTAATGTTTTGCTAAAGAGGACTAGAAGACTTCACAAGGTGAATGAGAGGTTGCTATGGCAGCACATCTCACCTGGTTCCTGCCTTGTCCTCATGCAATCTCTGATCTGAATGTCAAGGTGCAACAACTCAGCACCTCAGTTGTTCTCAGGCAACCCACCCAGCCAAGAATTTTCTGCATCTGTGGAGTTTTCCCTTGGGGCCTAAAAAAGCAGTCACTCCACCCTGCAAGGGTTGAGTTTCTGGGATATGGCACCTGATACTGGTCTAGGCTTTTTTTTCCTGTACTACTTTACAGCTGAGCATGGCTGTGAGGAAGGAGCTGGGGTCCCACTAAGCCCAGGGATTTCTGCAAGTTTGTGATAGGAGCACAGAATTCCGGCAGTTCCTTCACTCAGCCTTCCCACTGTGTCCAGAGGCTGTGATAAATTGCAGACTGTAGGAGAGAGTCCTACCATTTCCATCCCAGGTCAGTGGATTTTTTTCCTTCTTTTTTGCTCTAAGTGGCTATTATCTCTCCTTTGGAGTCCCACAGGGTGTACTGCAGGATCTGTTCCTTTCTGGGCACCAAAGAAACTATACTGGTTCACTCATAGGAGAAACTCACTCTAACTGCCTCACGTTGGCCATCTTAATCTAAATAAAATCACCATGATCATCTTAATTAGGTAGGAACTATGCCCACAGCTGGAGGTGAAGTTTGCCTTGCTTAAATAAGGTCATATGAAAGATGGGAATACCTAACAAAACTAAGATTTGGAAGAATAAGGTGGGGTAGAACTGGATTTTGGATATTTATCTAAAAATGTCTACTAAGAAAATAATCCCAAAGTCAAGTAAGTTGAAAATTTTAGGGTTTAATTGTATGTCAAATTGTCTTTACTGTGGGAATTTTGGAGTATTCTTCATGCTCATGGGTATTATGAATCTACAAAGTAGAATATAACATGTAAAATTTCCTCTTATTCTACTTTGTTGCTTCTACTTGTTTGTCTTGATGCTAATAACTTCATATATACATTTTATTAAGTAGTTGTAAACACATGTCATGTGAGCATTACACAATTTATGAAATAGTATTATAGAGCTATAGGGTGCAGATGGTATTCATTTGTTTTCCTTTTCTATGCATGATAAATTATGTGGCTTGGTGAGCATTAAGTTTCCCTTATAATAATTAGCGTTGAGAATGCTGCATACCTGCTTTCACAGCCTGCCTTGCAGTTAAGTTGCAGACATAGTTTTGACATGAAAGGTGGTAATCCAAAAAGAAAAGGCTGAGAATATATCTTTTCTCCCCCTCCTCTTCCAATTTTCTCCTCCTTCATCTCCTGTTCCTCCTTCTTCTCTCCGTCCCCTTCCTCACTCACTCTTTTCATGGTAATAGCAATTTTCTCACCAAATATGATCTAGTGTATAATCTATGGTAGATGTCCTGGTTGCTTAACCTTATACATGTTATTCTAGCCCTCCTAATATTTCTGTGAGCTAGCTAATGTCCTTCAAGGAGAGTCAGCTTCTGTTGATTGCAATGCAAAACCAGGATTAATACAAATGCTAAAGCAGATAATATAGCCAATAAACAGCAAAAATAATATTTTAAAAATAAGAATAGAGGACATTGATAAATGTGACTACATGGCAATTAGTACCCATAGAAGGTAATTATTTATTTCAAAGAATTGGGCTAGCAGGGAATACAGAGTAGTTCTGAATTGTCAAGAAAATATTTATATGTGTGAAGACCTATGCTCCAAAGAAGTTCTTGATTTCTTGTCATTTTATATTTTTACATAAAACAGCTTAACAACTAAATGTTTCCAGTGAGTAGCCAAAAAACAGGGGAGAAATATTTTTAAACAAAATGTTGAGTGAAATCAATAATTTCAAATGAAGTTTTAAAAAACCCTAAAATAATTACATAGATCACTGGAAAAATAAGAATTTATTTACAGAAATCTGTTTAGAAAGGCATAAATTATATAAATCAAAGAAATTGAAATGTTTGAATTTGAGGAACACACTCAGGAATATAAGGATTACATTTAAATTTCCAGTGCAATTATTCTTAAACTTTTTTCTAAGATGTTAATATAATTTAGCTATGGTATTGTGTTTGGAAAGTTAAAAGCCATTCTTCCTCTTATAGAAAGTATCATTAGCTACCATATCACATGCTTAAATTAAACTCAGAAAGTTGTATCATTTTTTAAGACAAAAAAAATCTGGAGATGACTTAAAAAGAAAATGTGCTCTCAGCTTTAGTGTTTTACCTCCTAGCTAATAATTCACCATGCGTAAGCCTATACATCAGAATAACAAAAATCTAACAAGTTTGTAGAAAATGACAAATAATTCTTAGTATGGAACCTAATCTGTCATGGTTTGGTTAATCTCTAATTGTGAAATAACACTAAATCAAATACACAATTTTCTGTCTCTTTTACTAGCATTGACCTTATAAAAACAAAGTTATAATGTTTTTCTAAGCACTTTTCATTGGACAAAAATGAATTTCTTCTCCAGTTCCTCATTAGGCAAAATGAAAAATATTCATCTAAAACATGGGCTTGTGTGTGATTATCCAACCAAATAAAATTATTACTGGCAGGCAGGAAATAATGACTTTAAGATAATAGCTGTACTGAATCAGATGACTTATGCAAATCTTTAATCATTGGTAACTATTTGAGCCCTGTTCTGATTATTTTGCCTTTCTAGGTTTGCATTAAAAGAGTTCATTTCTCACATACCAGAATCTCTTTCTTATTTACAAAGCTTAAAGTCCTTATCTTTTGGGTTACTTAGAAATATATATCAAGAAATTATGACACGTTAGATTTTGACACAAAATCTAATAAATGTCAGTCAATCAGTCTTTTTCATGTCTTATTTATTTTCTATTAACATTCATAGATTTTAAAAAACGGATTTATCTAATAATTATGTACACATCTTCTCAGCAGAAGTAATTGCTCCTCCTCCCAGTACCTTTTTTTAGGACATTTCTCAATTTGCATTTTGTATTATTTTATCTCTCCATACCTAAATTTTTCTACTTCACTAAAATTTCTATTTTTTCATTTATCATTA